>NW_015554129.1:547408-548223 GCF_001515605.1 Sinocyclocheilus anshuiensis
TATATACATATACATATATACATATACATATACATATACATATACAGGTGCATCTAAAAAAAATTACAATATTGGGAAAGTTCTTTTTTTTTGTAACCTATTTCAAAAAGTGAAATTTTCATATATTCTAGATTCATTGCATGTAAAGTAAAACATTTCAAAAGTTTTTTTTTTTGTTTTTGTTTCTTAAACTTGGACCTCATTTTATTGAAGTAGTAATCCAAGCACCAGAAGCAGCCCACTCTCTAAGTTCTTTAATTGAAAAATTATTAAATAATTCAATTAATTCATTCATAGGCTATATGGTTGCAATAATAGGCTATTTTAGTTCAAATTTAAGTGCCATTGTTTAAAAAAATATATTATTGGCGTTTTATAGATGTTCAGTTGTTATGCTTTCAAATTTCTTGCCATTTGTATGTATGTAATTTCACAGTATTTTCACCTCCTAAATTACTACACTACTTGTGCAGTCACAATTCTATAATGGTACAATTTACGAAGACATTTTTTTTGTATGACATTAAAATTATTTTTAGAATAATTGTACATAAATAGGTTAAGCAAAACAAATGTGATTATTTCTGAGAACTTTTTAACTGCAGGCAGCAGGCAGACAACAGTAGGCCTACAAATACTGTATTTTGTTGGAGATATGCGAGCAAAAAATAAGATTACAGATTACAATAATAGAAAGCACAAAGGCGGTAAAAAAAACAAAAGCTGAAAAGGCAAGTAAAAAAAGCTTGCACTGAAAAGGCAAGTAAAAAAATATATAAAATAAAGCTGTAGAAAAATATAATGAATTACAAGTC
>NW_015554129.1:549632-552102 GCF_001515605.1 Sinocyclocheilus anshuiensis
ACACATATATATACATACATATATATATACATATACATATATACATATACATATACATATACATATACAGGTGCATCTAAAAAAAATTACAATATTGGGAAAGTTCTTTTTTTTTGTAACCTATTTCAAAAAGTGAAATTTTCATATATTCTAGATTCATTGCATGTAAAGTAAAACATTTCAAAAGTTTTTTTTTTTGTTTTTGTTTCTTAAACTTGGACCTCATTTTATTGAAGTAGTAATCCAAGCACCAGAAGCAGCCCACTCTCTAAGTTCTTTAATTGAAAAATTATTAAATAATTCAATTAATTCATTCATAGGCTATATGGTTGCAATAATAGGCTATTTTAGTTCAAATTTAAGTGCCATTGTTTAAAAAAATATATTATTGGCGTTTTATAGATGTTCAGTTGTTATGCTTTCAAATTTCTTGCCATTTGTATGTATGTAATTTCACAGTATTTTCACCTCCTAAATTACTACACTACTTGTGCAGTCACAATTCTATAATGGTACAATTTACGAAGACATTTTTTTTGTATGACATTAAAATTATTTTTAGAATAATTGTACATAAATAGGTTAAGCAAAACAAATGTGATTATTTCTGAGAACTTTTTAACTGCAGGCAGACATTATGGTACAGTAGGCCTACAAATACTGTATTTTGTTGGAGATATGCGAGCAAAAAATAAGATTACAAAAATGTATAATAGAAAGCACAAAGGCGGTAAAAAAAACAAAAGCTGAAAAGGCAAGTAAAAAAAGCTTGCACTGAAAAGGCAAGTAAAAAAATATATAAAATAAAGCTGTAGAAAAATATAATGAATTACAAGTCTGTAGAGAACAGTGCACTATTGCAGACTTATATACTGAAGTTTTAGTGTAATGGCTATAGTCAGTCGTGAACTAAAGTGAGCCAGTCAAAGGCATGAAACTCCAGGGCTGAAAATTACTCCCACTCCGGCCCTGTTTTTATGAGCCATTTTCCGAAGCTTTCTCGCTTAAGACGGCCACCGTTAATCACATAAGCACAGCTCTTTAAAGGCACAATATGTAATTTTTCGCCGCTAGAGGGCGCGTATTCAAAATAAACAAAGAAATAAAGGTGTAGTTTGATGACGCCGTGACTGAGTGTGGAATCATGGGAGTTGTGGTCTTCATCCCCACAGCTGAAGCAATCCGACGGGACTCGGCCAGAAATCATGTTCATGGATGAGCTAATGATTTATTAACGTAGTAGTAGTAACGGGGTGAGGCTGAAAGCCGTCGAAGCGAAAGAGGCCGCTGAATGAGCGTGACACACGGCTCCAAAGCAGCGGAGCTTTTATTATGCCACACTTTAGCACTTCCGCTCCTTCCAGTCGTGCGTATGTGGGGTAAATCAGCGCTGTTTTATCATACTAGATACATTTGAAAGTTCTGTTATAATGCCACTCTGTGCGGTCGTCACCGGTCTATTAAAACGCACAACATATTAAAGCGTCTTTGGTGTTTCCATGTTTTCTACAAAACAAAACCGGAAATCGAGGGGTTATGACGTCATTGGCAGGCGATACAATGACACTATAGACACGGTCCGTGTCACTAGTTAAAATTGCTTATTTTTCTGGATTTAAACATTCTTAGAAACATTTGGGATAATGGAAGTACACAAGTCAGCAAAATATATAGCACTGTTCTAGTGGTTCTTGGATATTTTAATAAAAAAATCTTACATATTGTGCCTTTAATTGCGCTCTAGTCTCTGGTCAAACGTGCTCAAACCACTGTAGCCTAATGTAATCTATTAACTACGCACATAATGTTTTAGGCAAGTAGGCTACCATATTATGACATATAAAATATTTTAATAAGACTGAATTTGTATTTAACCTGATCACGTTCAATAAAAATACATTTTAAGTTTAATTATAACTCCGCATGTCCACGATTATTCAAACAATGAACAAATTATACAGCGAGCAAAGAACATTTAGATTATCAAAGAATATCACTGAATTCAGTCTAGCGTGAATGTAAGCACTCTTAAAAAAAAAAAGCTATAATCAGTGATGTTGTCTGCAGTGTATGATGAATTAATCTCTTATTTTTACATCGCATGTACATCACTTTGTTGTTTCTGATGACAGAATTCGCCAAAGTGCACAGATCAAAACTTTTGCATGTTTTGCGTATCAGCAATGTTAATAAAAATTAATAAAATCCCCTTAAATAAAAATATTAAAGGGGTGGTTGATTGCGATTTCACTATTTTAATGTTAGTTAGTGTGTAATGTTGCTGTTTGATCATAAACAATATCTGCAAAGTTACGAAGCTGAAAGTTCAATGCAAACGGAGATATCATCTTTTAAAATTCTGGCAGTTTAATGCCTACAAAAACGACTGGTAAGGGACTACAACGAGTTACTTCCCGGGTCCGTTATGTCAAGAACCCAGAATTTTACATAAACCCCGCCTCCGGGAACA
>NW_015554129.1:552714-590522 GCF_001515605.1 Sinocyclocheilus anshuiensis
TAATCAATCAGAGCCCATCGTGTATTTCTGAGGGAGGGGCTTCATAAAAGCAGGAAATGATCAGCGCGTTCAGAGGAGAAGGGACGGAGAAGGGACAGAGAGGTGTGGAATAAAGGTAAATTATGTGAAAAATAATAAGTTTTTTAACAAACGAAGCATTAACACATGTTAGACTGCACCCCATAAACACAATCAAGCCTATAAAAAAAAACAGTCAACCACCCCTTTAAAGAAAAAATTCTTGAACTAAAATCACAAAAACACAAATATATATTGGTTCGCATGAAACTCTGTCTTCACTTGTATGTTAATCTATAAGAGTTTAGGCTGTTTTATATTAGGACTTCGTCAAAAATCCCCCTCCATGGCCCCGCCCTGCAACATCAAGCCCCGCCCCCAGCACCCCCCCAGATAAAATATGTTCCCGCGGCTATGCATTTTCCTGATCAGTCTCATTGCGGTCACTTCCAAGTACTTCAGTACATAGTTACCCCTGGCCATTCCTAGATTTAAATATTTACTTTTTTGACATTCCAATTCCAGTTTCTGTATTTTCTTAAGGATTGAAAATTCATGGCTCTTTGAAAGAGTGTACTTGATTTCTTATGCTGTTACGTTGTCATTATATCAGTGACATAAAATGGTCTTAAAATAACAATAATGTCATACATTTATCACAATTATTTCTGGTTCAATTTATTGTCTGTGTTATTGTGACAGGCCTACTGATTTTATAAAGCTGCCTCCACATGCCACTTTTTATGAGCCTTTTTCTTTATTGCAAACCTTTCTTGTCTTCAGGTAGTTTAAATAAGGTGACATATGACCCCATGAACAGAAACCCTTTATACTGCGGGGCAGATCACACAGCCCTCTGGGAACTGCAGAAGGTACCGAGGCTGATACTGTCTTTCCATTCTTCTCATTATCACTGTGATCTGTGCTCTGACGTTGTGACCAAGTGAGTGTTATTTCTTTCAGCTGTCCTTTCATTTCCATCCCTCCGTGGCTCTTTTTGCTAAGACTTTATTGCAGGTAACAACTTTCTCTTGTTTAAATTCAGGTCAAAATGGTACTATGTAAACAAAATGTTACACACTCCTGGTCTTATTTTGAAAGATTTTTCATTGCACAGAAAAAAAAAATCTTTGCCTTTTGTAGTTTTGTAATTGTTTTTTTTTTTTTTATCATAGTAACCTTATCCACCTCTGAAATAACTGTTTTGGTTGATGACACTTATGCTGCAAAAGTTTTTTTGGTAAACCAATAGTGAAATGGCTAGTTAGACATTGTTTTAGGCTGCTGTTGTTAGTAATACAGTCTTTCTGAGATCTTGCCAGTTCATCTAAAAATAAACAGTTACATTTACATTTATTCATTTAGCAGACGCTTTTATCCAAAGCGACTTACAAATGAGGACACTACGTAGAAGCAATCAAAACCAACAAAAGAGCAATAATATGGATGTGCTATAGTTGAGTTGGGCAGGTCATTCCACCAGGAGGGAACATTTAATGTAAAAGTCAGTGAAAGTGATTTTGTGCCTCTTTGGGATGGCACAATAATACGCCGTTCACTTGCAGAACGCAAGCTTCTAGAGGGCACATAAGTCTGAAGTAATTAATTTATGTAAAGGGGTGCAGAGCCAGTGGTGGTTTTGTAGGCAAACATTAATGCCTTGAATTTTATGTGAGCAGCTATTGGTAGCCAGTGCAAACTGATAAACAGAGGTGTGACGTGCATTCTTTTCGGCTTGTTAAATATTAATCTTGCATCTGCATTCTGGATTAATTGTAGAGGTTTGATAGAACTGGCTGGAAGACCTGCCAAGAGAGCATTGCAATAGTCCAGCCTGGACTCACATATAATCACATCGAACATTTGTCTTGTAAACGTGTAAACGGGGCTTAATCATCCTACATGACTGGAAGTGCGGTTTAGACTGCATGACTTTGAAATCTTCAAACTTCAGCTTTTTAAGCAACTTAAAACTTTTGGCCATCAAAGTTTGTCTTAACAAAATTTAATATTATTAGTATTATTCATTTGACCCACAGGGAGAGTTCATCCTGTACACAGGGGATCCGCTTCAGGACTTCACACTTATCCGATTCTTAGATCGTTTTGTATTTAGGAATCCAAAGCAAACGAAGGGAAAAAGTAAGCAAACTCTGCAAAATGCCACTTTGGACTCTTGAACTGGTGACTTCATTCATTTTGCTAAATGTATCCTTTACATTCTAGAAAACACAGATGCTACAGTGATGCAGCCCAAATACAGGAGGACGTTCAACAATATTCAGTCATTACCTGGTGAGTCCTGTATCATTGTGTGTTGTGCCAAAAAATTTTATTTAGCATATTCGTTGAATTATTACAGAATTCAGATTAAGGGCTGCATGATAAAATCGCATGGGTGATCTACAGCTCTGTGTATTAAATGCCGCTCCATCTGAAAGCACGTAATGGAGATTTACTTACTACTAATCACAGAACCGGCTTTACTGACGAGATGCGCATGACAATCGCATGCGATTTATCGTGCAGCCCTAATTCAGATGGTGAGCAGTTATTTACTACTATACTATACATGCACAGAGTTTACATGCAGTCCAATCAGATGAGCAGCTGCTCCTTTTTTCCCCCAATATTTTCTAATTTAATACTATTAAAATTTGTGAAATTAGTAAGCTGGCCAGTTTCAATTGTTTCATTACGCCAACAAATTTTACAAAGATTTAGGGATATCTGGAATGTGAAAGATCTAGAATTTGCAATATAGCAAAATTTGTGAATGGAAATAGCTCAAGGGCAGATTTTTATTGCTACTTACCAAAATTTAAGTTTTTTTTTTTTTAAGCTTGAAATCTTGGCTAATGACAGCTGTAATGCTTCAATGGAAATTATCAAACATTTCCAAAAAAGCTGCAAACCTTACGAGTGCTTTATTTTCCAAAGATTTAATAAAAATATTTAAATTGCACATAAGTTACTTTTCATAAAAACTCAACAGATTTATTCACACTTAAATATTCATCAAGAGAAAAGGTAACTAAGCTCCTTTCTAGAGATTTTTTTCCAGCTAACTAACAGAACTATGAACACTGGATATCGTTCCCAAGATAAATGTGGCATTAGCTGGCACACAAGCTATTTTATTTAAAAAAAAATTGTGGTTAAAACACAGGTACATGATGCATTTCAGTAAGTTGTACTACTGTCATGTATATTATATTTTGTGCTGTAACTAGTAAAGAGGAGATGACTGGTTCATGTGTGCTCTGTGCTGCCACTTATAAAATGCCAAAATGAATTTTGTGAAAAAATTAATCTGAAAGTTGAGATTTTTATTTTTTATCAAAAGTAAGATTATTTTGGGTGGGAGGAGCGCTACAAATAATGTTTAGTGAAATTTTGCTCAGGCATCAAATGAAAACAGCTTAGACTAAAAGATAGATCTTGAGATTTAAAGGGTTAGTTCATCCAAAAATTAAAATTGCCATCCTTTACTCATCCTCACATTGTTCCAAACACTAGACTTTTGGTTAAGATATTTTGAATGAAATATGAGAGTTTTATGTCCTTCCATCAAAAGTCCAGGTAACCAAATCTTAAAATATCCAAAAAGGCATCCTGAAATGGGGGTAAGGGAGTAGGTTGGACATTATTGGTAGATTAATTAAATAATAACACCTTGTTTCTGTATACATTTATGAGCCAGAACTATAACAGCCTGGTTTTATAACAGGCTATGAGGAAGAACAACAGTCAGATTTGTTTATTTGTTTGTTTTTGTGCAGTGAACTGTGAAGAATATTTGGCCAAAGAGGAGAGTCAGATACCTGTGGATGAGGTGTTCTTCTACAGGTTAGTAGAGTCATCCATCAAATACAAATGACTGTTGTCATTCAGGAGAGGGCTAAAATAATGTAAATGTGCTGTTATGTGTCACTCAGGTACTTTAAGAAGCGAGATGCAGAGAAACGGTGGAAAAGACCAAACAGAAACGAGGACAATGAGAGTGTGGAAGATGTTGACGATGATGAATTTGAGAGGGTGCTGGGTAGGCCCTGAAATTGACACGTTTTTTCTTTATTCTTTAAAGTTTCATGTGAGAAACCTGACCAAAATTTTGTCGTCTCAGATGTTTATGAAGGAGACAGCTTTTTCACGGAGTTCAAGGATGATGACTTGGACTTTGCAGGGTATGTCCAGTACTGTTTACACTGTTGCATCTTCATCATGTGTAGTAATGACACTGCAGGCGTGGTGGAAAGCACCATTTTCTTATGTTCTGGTTGATAAGGATCTAGTATGTAAGAAAATAAGAAGTGGGGGGAAAGCAGATCAAATTAAAGACCACTTTGATGCGTTCTTTCAAATGAAATTATATTTTTCAATATAATCAATCTCAAAATATATTAGAAATGGTGGACTAGATTTTGATTGTTGCAGTCAGCAGATAAAAAGAAAAACACTATAGTTATAATTCACAGAAGCATATTTAGTACTTATGAACTTGCATGTATTTAGAATGAATTCAAGCAGCGTAGTAAATGTCAAGACTGAGCTTTTACTGTGTTTTACTATATGCTACACAGTACTACACTGTATTTTAGATTTTTTAGATTGTCCTTTTTAACAGGTAACAAATAACCGATAACTACTCCTACAAGTGATGTGAGAAAAAGATATCAGTCTACGAATTAAGATTTTTTTTTTTTTTTTTTTTATTCCTTTAACAAATGTTGTATTTCATCCCCTATTAAATGAGAAACAAATTAATAAAACATGGCTACGATTTAGCTAAAACAATGAAACCAAAAAAAAGGGACGGTTATGGATTAATAACGTCCTCAAGTTCTCTCGGGATCAACAAAGTCCACACACAATGTAAATTAGAGATTCATTGTGCAGTGTTGTCAACTTCGAGGAGCGTTCTTTACAATTTAAGTAAAATTTTTGTTTTTCATGCAGCCACATATAAATGCAGGACTGAATCCGCTAAATTATTGTTTCATTAGTCACTAAAAATGTTTTGACATCATTGACAGTGATAACCATAGCAATGAAAAATGAATGAAAATCAGTGTTGGCTGAATGTGTTTGTTAAATTATGACTAACATTTTCTTAGTAGTTTCATTTTTTTTTTTTGTTAAATCATATGAACAAATAAATAGTGTTCTCACTTTTTGAAGAATAAAAAGTGATTAGTTAATTCACGGACATTATATTTTTCGACATGTCATGCAGGGCTCTTTAAAAGGGAATGGATGTGCTAAAAAAAGGACATAATGAATAAACATGCGCGTGATCTGTTGAAATGCATTTTACAAATTATTAAATGTTTTATTTGTGACATTAATGTGGTCACATATTGATGAGTGACGAGTTTCACATGTGACTGGGTTGTATTTACCACCACATATACATGGTGGCCAAACTATCTTTGTTGCAGCAATGTGATGCCCAAGTCCAAGAAAGGTCGAGATAAAGACGGAGAAGATTCTGATGATGACGATGAAGATGATCTTGATGATGAGGAGGTCTCTTTGGGCAGCATGGATGAAGACTTTGAAGATGAACTTGAGGATGAAGGTGGAGAGTTTATGGACATAGAAGAAAAAGATGATGATGATGATGCAGGTGTGTCAAATCTTTCATTATTAAAGTTAAAAATAAGTATGTCTTCGTATTGTCAAAGATAATGCAAAATGAGAAATGGAAAAGATCTAAAGGCTGGGACACACCAAGCTGACTTCAAAGAACTAGCAGCGACAAAAGCCGATGGTGTTGTCGCCTCGCATCAGCAGCGTCTGGATCAAAAAGCTGCACTTGAACACACTGCTCAGACTACAACCGACTACAATCTAACACGTTCTGTGCCTGCATGAGAGGAATTAACTGTCTATATCAGCAGATATCAATAGTGAATATTCGTCATTCAAAAGGACAAACCGAATCAAAGATGTACGCAGATATACGAAACATAAACAAAGCAGTGCTTGCTTACCATTTTGAATATCAGTTATGTTGATAATTTTCTTCATTTTAATTGGCTCATGTTGTTATGCAAACATTTGCATATTGGAATGCTTGTGTAAGATCACGTAACATTAAAACAGCCTTCTCTCTGTGCCGCCTGTTTTCGTCACTTTTGCTTTAATTCTCGAGCACGGACTCGTTCGCTAAACTGAACATCCAATCAGAGTTCTCACTTGCGCCGATTACAATAATCTAACCTTGAGGTCATGAACGCATGAATTAACGTTTCTGCATTTGACATTGAGAGCTTAGGTCATCATTTAGATATATTTTTGAGATGGAAAAATGCAGTTTTACAAATGCTAGAAACGTGGCTTTCAAAGGAAAGATTGCTATCAAATAGCACACCTAGGTTCCTAACTGATGACGAAGAATTGACAGAGCAGCCATTGAGTCTTACACAGTGTTCTAGGTTATTACATGCGGAGGTTTTAGGTCTGATAATTAACACCTCTGTTTTTTCAGAATTTAGCAGTAAGAAATTACTCGTCATCCAGTTTTTTATATCGACGATGCATTCCATTCGTTTTTCAAATTGGTATGTTTCGCCGGGCCGCGAAGAAATATAGAGCCGAGTATGATCAGCATAACAGTGAAAGCTAACACTGTGTTTCCTGATGATATCTCCCAAGGGTAACATGTAAAGTGTGAAAAGTAAGCGGCCCTAGTACGGAGCCTTGAGGTACTCCATACTGCACTTGTGATCGATATGATACCTCTTCATTCACTGCTACAAATTGATGGCGGTCCGATAATTACAAAGGTTTTATAAAAAATAATATATTGCATGAGTAAATAATAGTCAGAATTAGTTTTCATTTAAAACTGTTGCAGCTTAAACTTTTAGGTATAAAGTTGTTTCACTTTTGATACATTATCACATTCGATAAAATATTTTATGGTATTCTGAGTGTTTTTCATTGCATTGCATTCATTGCAATTGAAGCTTTTCTTTTGATATAATTTTTTGTTCATACAGCAACCTTTCTGTTTTAATTACAACAAACATGAAACCATGTTTTATTATATCCATGTGGTACGGTAACTGTTCCAGAGCCATTTATTCTGCTTATACCACAAAGTATTGAATTATAGCACTTTGCCAGTTCCGCTTAATTAGCTGGTTCAGGTGTTTGATTAGTGTTGGAGCTGAACTCTACAGGATGGTAGCACTCCAGGAGCAGGTTTGGATACCCCTAAAAATTGACTTTGGATTTTTTTTTTGGGTTTTTTTTCCTCGTCCATTTTTTTTTATTTATTCAGTGTTTTTGTAAGATTCACCCCTACATTTTCCCAATCAGCTGAATAAACTCAGTTTCCTGTGTGTGTGTGTGTGCGTGTGTGTGTGCGTGCGTGTGTGTGCGTGCGTGTGTGTGCGCGCGTGTGTGTGCATCATCCAAAAGGTGCTCAACCTGCAAAGAAGAAAAAGAAAGGAAAAATGGAGGACCAGTCAGTGTTTGCATCAGCTGAAGAGGTAGAGGATTTATTATGGGCTGAATTAAACAATGTTACACTTCACAACATATTTTACATTTTTTAAAGACTAGTATTTTATAAATACTAAACTGTGTATTTGTCTGTTTTCTGTTGCAACAGTGTTACTTTCATGTTTTGTATCACTCTGATTTCACCCTCTTTTCATGTTAGTGAAAGTTACAATGGCTAATTAGTACCACTTTGTCTAGTAGTGAATTACACCAAGGCCATTTTTGCAGTCACTTTACAGTCTCCAGTTAAAGCAGGGTGACTCCACCCACAGTTATGATGGAAGTGCTTAGCCAGTTATTCCTACACCAAAAACGTGCCATATTATATATGCAATGAGCAAATTTATAGACAATGTACATTTGTAAATAATTCTTAGTAAATTAGACACATTTGCACGTACATCACCTCAGAAGAGAGGAGATTTTAAGCAACTTTAACAAAAATGCCGCTGAATGAAAAGAAAATGTCTTTCTATTGTCTTTTTAAACAGTTTGGCTGTTTGCTGGAAGAAAACACGAGCTTGAAGTTTGACAACAGTGATATGAATGCAATGGCCAATACGGACAAAGCTGGTGAGTGCTGAAAATAGATTTGTTTTCCAAAAGAAAAATTAGTTCATACACAACAATAAAGAGTAATATGTTTTATCATTCCAAATTGTTCAAAACGTTTCTGTGAGTGAAATCTGTTGGAAGAAACTTTAGATTTGCTGCTTTTGTGGAGCGAAATCTTACCTCATTCTCCTGTGTCTCTTCAATCAGATGTTAAGCAGCTGAAGTGGGAAGTTAAACGGAATGACTGGATTCATGGTAGAGATGTCAAAACTCTGCGACGGAAAAAGGCCATGTTCAACAAGAGAAAGTTCGGAAAGGCCCAAAAGCTGAAGAGTGTCAAAAGGAAGAAGTGATGACCAGAAACTAGAATAATAACTGTATCTTTCTCCCACTTGGTGGACCAGACCTCCTGATCTGCTTCACCTGAGCCTTAGATTCCTGTATACGTGACGGGGGGGATGCTATGGAATGTTTCTAAAATATACTAGTTGTAAAGTGGTTTAGTCACAGGCGTTTGCAGTGTTGTATTAAATCCAGGGTTCATCCATAGTTTAGAAAATGCTTTATTTTATCTGTTATGCTTCAATGTTTTAAAATGATAATATCTTGTGTACTATCTAATGTTTTCCAGTGTTTTTTTTTGTTTTGTTGGTCGTCACATACAGAATTGTTCAATTCAGTGGGCATCAGTAAACATATCGAGCACAATATTCTTCCACCAGTTCTAGTGTGAACCTACAGCGTTCATTTTCCGAGCATATGAAACATGTCAGCATATTTTTTTTTCCATATGTTTTGTCATTGCATCACAGTATTTTAAAAAGCAGATAAATATACAAGTACAAAACTTTGTGCAGAAGCTCTGTTTGCTTGTAATCTGATCTTTATACCAGCTGTAAACAGGGCCCTGGAAATAAAACAAAAAAATAAAGAATCTTCCCAAACTCCCTCTCTTTAACAAAACTGGAGATGAATGAAATAAAACTACTACAGTTTCCACAGTTTACAATCATCGAGAAATAACCTGAAACAACATGCACCTGACCAGTTACATGAAACATGGGCAATGTGAATTTGATTCACATTTCATGAGATGTTCCTCATTGGACAATGTCTCTCGTAGCCCATCACTAACAGATACATTTGGCTTGATGGTTATTTGGAGAGGAATAAACCCCTTAACATTACTAACAAAGCTAAAAATATTGGGTTTAGGCAATCTTGGCGTGATTCACAATGTGTCCAATGACCTGTCTTATATTATCATCCCCCTAACAGCAAATAGGATTTCTCCCTCCCTTTACTGCTAAAACAGCTTAGACACTTTTGGGAAGGCCTACAGCTAGATGTTGGGACATGGATGCAGTACTGGTCAAACCAAGTCAGACACCGCAAAGAAAAAGACGATACTAAGAGTATTCAATAAGCTCTGCTCACTCTCGTCACATCTTTCCTATTTCCTGCCTTTTCCTCCCTTTTTTGGCTTGTAAAAGAGTTAACATTAACTGCTTCAAATATCGGACTGTATCTAGACCTCAGAGAGGTCTAATACTGGGGTGCTCAACTCTGGTCCTGGGAACCCACCGCTTTGCACATTTTATATGACTGTCTTCCTTATTTAACACACCTGATTCAGGTCATCAGCTCCATGAACAGAGTATTGTGTGTCAGATAAGGGAAACGCAAAAATGCAAAGTGGTGGGTTTTCTTTTGGAAACTCCGAATGCTTTTGGAGGGAGCACACAGACATTAGTGTTGTCATTCTCACCTGCAAGCGTGAGTCAATGCCCATGTTCTTCAGGAAGGATCTCTGTGTGATGGGTCCCAAGCAGGTCACCTCATTTCCTGTCATTTTTCTCAGGTAACTGAAGTCAACATCTGCTGTCAAGTCTGCCATGCCAGGTGCCTCCAAGACATTGTGGAGTTGATGGCCTTTAAAGCCCTGCCACAGAAATTAACTTTTTAACAACAAAATACGGTGACTGCCTGACTCAAATTTCAGAAAACAGATCAGTCTCGTGTGGAATCAGTGGATGGGCTTTGGGACAACATTTGTAAAATGAATGTAAATCTACAGTACACTCAATCAATGGAACTGAACTTTATGGGGAGTACAGGTACATCTCAATAAATTAGAATGTCGTGGAAAACTTCATTTATTTCAGTAATTCAACTCAAATTGTGAAACTCGTGTATTAAATAAATTCAATGCACACAGACTGAAGTAGTTTAAGTCTTTGGTTCTTTTAATTGTGATGATTTTGGCTCACATTTAACAAAAACCCACCAATTCACTATCTGAACAAATTAGAGTACTTCCTAAGACCAATAAAAAAAACATTTTTAGTGAATTGTTGACCTTCTGGAAAGTATGTTCATTTACTGTACATGTACGTGATATAAATGAAGTTTTCCACGACATTCTAATTTATTGAGACGCACCTGTACTGAAGTGATTCTGAACACTTAAGTAGTAAAACATGACTTCCTGTTTCACTGGAACAAGATTGGGTATGTGAGCATTTACTGAGAATTTAACATTTTAAATTACTTTTAAATGAAGTATTTGCAGATATTGCTGAATGAGATCGAAAAGAGAGCCGGTAAAATAACCCAATCTTTCCTTCACTAGTGTGAATCAGACTCGGCTGTTCTTTTCTTCATTTTTCATCAAATAGCATGATGGTATACTGTTAACAACAGGAAAGGGAAAAAACAAGAATAGACATAGGAAATAAAACAGATATTTTATTAACAAATCTGTTGAGGACGGAATAAGCATTAGAAAGATGACTCGTATGGCACTTACTCTGAAAGTATCAGTTTTTGTTCCATCATGTCCATAGTCTACAATCAAGGCTGCACCTCCGTCCTCTGCAATCTGATTGGTCAGTTTCTGAACAATGACTCCACCTTCTGGACATACTTCCACATGCTGTCTGTTTTCATCCTTCTAAAAATAATAATTTACAGGGTTCAGTCAGTGAAAAACAAGGACGCCCAAGATGATGAAACAGAGAAATCTTTTTAAAACAGTTCAAAACACAACAAAATTATCTGATATTTTCGTAATCGTGAGCATCTATAAGGGTCATCCCTCTTATGATATTTAATATTTGATGGGTTTTTTGACATAGTTACACACCGCTCCAGGGAGTCAGAAATTGACTGCCAGGCGTCACCCTCTTTAGCCAGCAAATGCTGTAACTACACCATCACGATACGTTAACTGTTGTTAAAGTGTTGTGTGAATGTACATATTTGATATTTATTTCTTATATTATTTTATATATTTTATATATATATTTCCGTTTAACCTTACTACTTTGGAAAGCATTGCTGTTATTTTTAAATGTACTATAGAATTAAAATTGTAAAATTAACATTGCATTTCTTCCCATCAGCTGCCTGTGATCAGTCACATGACAATGTTAACAAAAGAGGAGGAACTCACCTGTATAAGAATGCTGGAGGCCAGTGTAGGACTGTGAGAAACCACAAATCTCAGTTTTTCTGGACTTTCAGGATCAATGTCAACCATCACCTCCCGCCAACCTTTCTCTGTTCTCTAAACGAAAAAGAAAAATTCATTTTGGCCTGTAAGGTAATACTAATGTTCATGTTTGAAAAATTGTTATTTAAAATTCATTTATCCTAAGATTTTTAATATTTCATGTGAATACTGAAGTTAATAGTCCGATGTACCTGAAACTTGTGAACGGGTATAGCGTCAAAAAACTCATGGGCAAGGAAGACACTAAAACCTGGCAAAGGAAAGCAGACTTTAGCTACAACAAACTAAGAGCTTCAATTCCCATCAACTAGAGTTTGTGCAATTACATGACAGTTTGATGCATCCGTACCTCTTGGGATGTCCTCAATCCTGCGGTACCAGTATATAGGCAGGCCTGTACGTGTGGTGCCACTGCGGTAAACAGGCTGATCACCATCATTGGGCTGTGTATTATCAACAGTTAGACATTCAGCCTGAAATTGGCTCAACTTTGGGCTGACCTCCACAAGATGAACAGAGATATCCGTCTCACCCAGGACAGTTTTCAACTGACTGAAGACCTGTTACATATGATCACACTTGTTTATATAAAAATTCAAAGTATCCCCACACTTGTGTACATCCCCACACAAGTACAAAATGCATTCCTTTTGATACTCTATATTGTATTCAGTGTTGTTTGCATGTAGTATTTCTGAGAACAGCGGCACAACAACCAAATTTTGGGGGATATGCAATATATTATACAGCACCCTTTGCTGGTTGTCACCTTTGGTACATATAAGCAAAACCTTGCAGTGAAAAAAAGTCTTTGCAGTTTATATGCCAACAGCCATATCAACCTGCAGCCCAAGACTGGTTGCCCACTGAAGCTAAGCAGGGTTGAGCCTGGTCAGTAGCTGGATGGGAGACCTCCTTGGAAAACTAGGTTGCTGTTGGAAGAGGTGTTAGTGAGGCCAGCAGGGGGTGCTCACCCTGTGGTCTGTGTGGGTCCCAATGCCCCAGTATAGTCACGGGGACACTATACTGTAAAAAAAGCACTGTCTTTCGGATGAGACGTTAAACCGAGGTCCTGACTCTCTGTGGTCAAAAATCCCAGGATAATAATTTATGCATTTAGCAGACACTTTTATCCAAAGCGACTTACAGTGCATTCAGGCTATACATTTTTTACCAGTATGTGTGTTTTGTGTGATGTCCTTCGAAAAAGAGTAGGGGTGTAACCGCGGCATCCTGGCCAAATTCGCCCATTGGCCTCTGACCATCATGGCCTCCTAATCATCCCCATACACTGATTGGCTTCATCACTCTGTCTCCTCTCCACCAATAAGCTGGTGTGTGGTGGGCGTTCTGGCGCAATATGGCTGCCGTGGCATCATCCAGGTAGATGCTGCACACTGGTGATGGTTGAGGAGATTCCCCCCTTCTATGTAAAGCGCTTTGAGTGCCCAGAAAAGCGCTATATAAATGTAAGGAATTATAATTATTATATCCACACAAGGCAAAATGTCATGATTTAAACAATTAATTTATCTGTTCAGGGGGTATTCCAGAAAGCAGGTTATGTGACATACCCGGGTATGTTTTAAGGTAAGTAAGTGGATAAACTCAGCTTTTGGTTCCAAAAACAGGGGGAACTTTCAGTGTATGTAAGTAGCCATAGCAACTTGTTTTCTGAACATAACCTGCTCCGGAGTAGGTTATGTTTCAGGGTTAGTTCACTTCAGCGAGACTCTAGTGGGCATGACAGATTGCGCACAATATTATATATTATTACAACATAGTTATGTAATATAGTATGTTAATTATAAAGCACTAATATAAGCACTAATATGGTTACTATATTTATTTTTATTGGCATATATAATAGTTATCTGTATAAACAATAAAACACTATTATGACAAGTAATGTTTAATTTATTATATATATATATTTCATTTTATATTATCTCACATATCATGATCGCCATTTTCTATAATGTATTTCTATAATAAAAATACATATCTGATATGACTTATTATATAATTAGCATCAAACAAACAATATAATTTTTATTCTCAAGGATTAAAAATTAAACAGAAAAAAAAGAAAAATGACTGCACAACCACCAGTTAGGTGGCGATATGAACCAAGTATGCAAATGGACTTTTTACAGAAGAAGAAGAAAGAAGCAGCATTGCGTGCTTTTTCTTAGCGTCTGTTTCCATAGCGACTTGTCGATTCGTTGCTCTGTTGAGAATGTCTTGCGAGTAAGCCAGGAACATACTCTTTGTTGAATGAACTTGCTCCTGGATGCATTTTTGGAACCAACATAGATTGAATAAGCAAGGTTTGAGTTAATAATCAACCGAGAGTTCAGGGTTTAGTAGATGGTAAGTTAAACTTGCTTTCTGGAATACACCCCAGACCAGATGCAAATGTATTAATTGTATTTTATCCTGATTTAAATGACAATGTTTTATTAGCATTAAAAAAAAAAGTAATCTGTGATATAAGGGATGGATAATTCTTAGCTTCAGATACAATCTCCCTAAATTAAATGTAAGTGTGTCACCCTGGAAACACCGCTCTACAACTAATCAGCCGCTCTGAGTACACGCTGATCGAACACAGCTGAGTTTCATTAAGAAGAGGAGATATAAACAGAAGCAGAGCAAGAAAGGAAGGAGCAAGCTCTCCACTTTACCCTCCTATGGTGTTTATTGAGACTTCAATAAAACCACCCTCTGGGGTTTTTCTGTTGACTTCAACTACATCTGTGTCCATGTTCTCATTCATCCTGCCACAGTGGTGGAGAATGCGGGCAAAAAAAGTGTATTGATATAAAAGACCCATGCTAATAACATCTGTTGTTTTTCTTCGCAGAATCCGCTCTCTCTCTCACTCGACATGGAAGAAGTCATCAGATGGCTCATTGAGATTACGATCCACCAGCAGCAGTTCAAGGAGCAACTCCCCGCCAGACAGGAATGTACGGAGTAG
Organism: Sinocyclocheilus anshuiensis; assembly: GCF_001515605.1. Classification (NCBI taxonomy): domain Eukaryota; kingdom Metazoa; phylum Chordata; class Actinopteri; order Cypriniformes; family Cyprinidae; genus Sinocyclocheilus; species Sinocyclocheilus anshuiensis. Next base: position 567,300 of record NW_015554129.1, read on the forward strand.
GTAGTGGAGCAGATGAGGCGAGGGGCAGTAGGATGAACCTCTCTCCCAGATCCCCGCCTTTCAGCTACTCACCAAGCTCACCAACCAGGATGATATCGAGGCATACCTCCACACATTTGAGGTTTAAGAGGGGCGAGAGGGCTAGGAGAGGGAGGAGTGGGCCCGCATTATTGCGTCCTAGAGCTGTCAAAATGACTGAAAAACTAAATTCTCATTTTGTACTTAAATATTATCAAAATTCGAATTATATTTGAATTTAAAATGCATAATTTCAGTTAGGATGAAGAAAAGCTTTTGGCTTCTTTTCTGAGGCCACAAGAGGGTGCATCGAGCAAAAGTTTATTCAAAGCATAAGATAACATGACTATCTGTGAAAAAAAGTGCATAATGTTTAAAATAATGTTTATAAACCAATTATAATTAAGTTGCTTAAACAACTATAAACAAAAATGCATCATCTTTGTATGCATAGTTTAATACAAAGGGTGGAAAGCCAATCACACAGAGTACATTTTTCATTTAAAAACATGAGATGCAGTGGGATGGGGGAAAAAACCCACCATAAAGTCTCTATGTTTTTTTCAAAGTTAAACTTGCTTTAATTTTACATGACTTTCTAATCATGCGGCTCCTTTGTGCGAGACGCGAGTGCAACTGTGATAGATGTCCCTCTAGAAAATGTGCGAAATATGTGTTCTGTGTGAACGGCTTGGTTTCAGTTTTGATTGAAACAAGACCTTCTCTGCATTGATGTTCTCTTTTTCCGCAATATTTTTAATGAACAACGCAGCAGCGCCGCATCTAGTGGCTTCAACTTGATAGGCTAACAAAAACATTATAATGCAACGACACTTACATCGTCATCGCATCTCGTGCCGCTGATAAGGCTGCCTCCTTAACGCACAACTAAAATTCGAATGCAACGTTTTTGCATTCGAACGTGGATTTTTATTTTAAACTCGACGAATATTCGAAATTCAAATTTTTTTTTGACAGCCTAACTTCGCCATGAAAAACCATGACCAACTAAACATGTTTTGGCATCTGTGGTGCGTTAAAAGTTTAGCAACGTCTGATTTGTGAACGAATCGTTATTTGTTGGTTCGTCCTTTCTTACAGAGGAAGAGCAGCGACCCTACTATTCCTTGCAGCCCCCAAAGAGCGAGCATTATGAGATGTTAAAAAAAGAAATCCTGGCAGGAGTGGGGCTGACTCCTGTCTGCGCAGCCCAGCAGTTTCATGACTGGTCGTATGACCAAGCACCGGTGCAGACTCAGGCTGCTTAGTTAATCCGGCTCGCTCACCTCAGGATCTTAACTTGCGATCCTACTGCTACCCAAGTCGCTGAGAGAATGGTTATTGACCGCCTGCCTCCCTGGCTGACCTTATTGAAGCGGTGGAGCTGTCAGAAGCAGCATGTGCTTGTGATGCTGGAGAGAGAGTGGCAACAATTCCCTGGAGCAAGGCAACGAACCGGCGACTGCTGGAGGGCACCTCTCAACCAGTAAGCAGGTCGGCAGCCCCTGTACCACAGGTTGAGCCCATGCCCACTGAACCTCGTCCCCAGGGGCTAGGGCATGGACAGCAGGTTGTATCATACATCGCGCTGTACTGAGAAAGGCACCTGAGCAGTCAGTGCAGGTCGAAGGAAAGCTGGTAAAAGCTAGGGCTGGGACAATAAATTGATGCATCGCAATTCGTGGATCGATTCTGAGATTATCTGAATGCATTGCGAATCTCTCTAGAATCAATTCTGATCTTAGTTTTTAACAGTAGACGGCGCTCTAGGCTAGTTTTTAACCTCACACTCGAATGCTCACAAAGAAGAGCCCTTGTGCATTCGGCACAAGTCATGTTAGTGGTTAAATGTACTTGCACCTTGGCTTTTATGCTTTTATGATGTGAGATTAATGTAAACACAGCCCAATATGAACACCCTTGTAATTCACTTCAACCTTTTCAAACTGTATGAATGAAGAAAACAAATGCAAAGAAAACAAAAATAATTTATTCAACAATTCTTCTCCCAGAGTTAATGTCTTCTGCCATTTTGGAGAGTACCATGACGCATGTGCGTGCTTTTCCCAGAACGTAATCAGCGTTGTTTACGTTCAGGAGAAAACGCGCGCATGCTAAACGTAAACACCCCGCTGATTATGTTGATTTCACATGCGCCGTGGTACTCTCCAAAATGATGGAAGAAGAGGTAATTGTTGAATAAATTATGTTTTTTTTTTGCTTTCTTTGCACACAAAAAGTATTCTCGTAGCTTCACTAATTTGAAGTTGAGCCACTGATGTCACATGGATGCCCTTGTTAGGTTTCTGGGACTGGGAACATTGCAGTTGTGTTGCTGTCTATGGGAGGGTCAGAGAGCTCTCGGATTTCATCAAAAACATCTTAATTTGTGTTCCGAAGATGAACGAAGGTCTTACGTGATGGTGAGTAATTAATGACAGAATTTTCATTTTGGGGTGAACTATCCCTTTAAGCATCATTGTGACACACAATTTCACTTTAAATAAAAGTGAGTGAAAATAAAATGAAAGACCAAGATGACAGATTTTTCCACAGCCTGTTTTGCTCATATTTACCAATATTAGTACATTTTATATCACCTTCCTCTACCAGACAATTACAGTCTAACAGGCGATGGGGTGTTTAAACCAAAAATATTCATTGGAGTATTTACCCTCAGGATGTCACTGGCCAATGAGCCTCTACCTGGTCCGAGCTCCACTAACTGGAACGTGTTGGATTTCCCAGCCGCCATCCACTCACTGATACACCAGACACCCAACAGCTGTGGAAGACCATATATAACTGTCATAAAATAAGAACATATTTTTATATGGTTGTAGGTATCAGTCATCATTTTATTCAAAACCATGCTTACCTCTCCGAAAATTTGACTGATCTCTGGTGACGTAATAAAATCACCACCTGCTCCAAGCATGTCATTTTTCACGTAATATCCCTAAAACGGCAAACAACAGACTTTTGGTCTTTGGTGGAAGAGCGCTTGCTATTATAACTACCTCTTATAATGTCTACAAGTGGGTGGGTGGATGGGTATGTGTTTGCATGAATGCATAGACATTCATATAATCCATATGAATTAAAAGGCAAAAGGGTGCAAAAAACTTTGCATACAGAATGACCAGCTTCTAAAAATTGCATGCATTAGGAGGTTTTTGATCTTTCCATCTCACCATGCTCATATTGTTTTTACCACATATTGTTTATTACAGGGCTAATTTAACATTATCTGAGCTACAGATAAAATATTGTTCTATTTTATAACCTGTTACTAAGCTACGAAATGATGTAATACTGATATTCTTAAAGACAACAAAATTCAGTCATTTGGTCAACAAAATATGTCATATGCAGAGAGTGGGAAAATGCTGCAAAGGAAAGGTTGTGTGAAAAGCCCTTATATATGGAGATGGTTTGAGCGTGTTTATGCAAATGACCAACCTCGGGTATGCGGCTGCTCATTTAGAATAATCCAAATTTTCATTTTTGAGGTGAACTATTCCTTTAAGAACATATTCATGTGCATATACTTGTGCTGTGAATTAGGCGGCATTTTTTGTGAGAAGTTCTCCCATGCATATCCATAATCTATGTGAATGAGAACCACTGTTCCCCATGTGACTTTATTCAATTTCTGTTGTAAGCTATAACTTACCTAAAAACTACTGTTCGTAGACCTTACTGGAAAACTTAGAGCACTGCTTATTTCATTTGTATCTTTGTTCTGTTGCATTTATTCGTCCTTTTTGTTTGTGATTAGTGTCTTTGCTCTTATTGTATTACTGAGTTTATTTTCCTTCTATAATTGGTTTGAGGAACCTTTATTTACATTAGTTATCCTAGTATTAGTTTTTGCTGAATTATCAAAATTGGTAATTGTGAAATTTCACTCATATCTACAATTACTCATTCGTGAAAGTTGATCATATTACCCATCAATTGTGTGACATAATTGTGATTTAAATATTGACCAGAATTATTATGTTTTTTGCCATAATCGAGTAGCCCAACCAAAAAAATTACATTCATCCACAGAAAATAAAATGATCTTGGGATTTTAATAACCAATATTTAGTCATTTAAATAAGGATTGTGATTCATGTGAAAAGCTATATTTTTACCCAGCGCTAATTGTAAGGACACAAAAAGTTTAACAGTTCTATAATATACAGTACAAAAAGTAAATGTGACATGATACATACCGCCACTGGATTGGTGAGTGCCTCCCTCATGTACTCAGCGACTGAAATTGGACCCGTGGCAGTAATTTTGGAGATAAGATGTTTATGGATGGATGAGTTTGACTCCAGTCTCTGGATGGAAGAGTTTGACCAGGATCTGTTTTGCCACATGGTCCACCGCACTACAACAGACACCACCACTGCATCATTACTCATTTACATATCTGCCTGTACTGTATCTACGTTTGTGAGCTGTGTTTCCTAGAAGGCTGAGTGACCGTGGGGTTGTTCGCCAAATCCAGTTTTGGTTTAGTTTTCCTCATACCCTGTTGTAAGCTTTCAGAACACATGGAAAATATGCCAAAAGTTGTATGTAATCATTCTGTGATACTTTTGCATTTTCTTTTAAAGCCTGAAGCTGGTCACTATTTGCAGCAATTATATAGATAAGTAGGCCTACAAGTGGGGGAAAAAAATCTTTTTGTGGTCTGAAAAAAAGGTCCTACAGCATTAAAACAACATCAGGGCGATAATAATGACTAAATTGTCACTTTTAGGTGAACTTAACAAATGTGTCACAAGGCACCCTTACGGAACAAAACTATATGGGAATATACTGCAAAATACAGTATAATTGATATATTACATAATACATTTCCATATATTGGAAACTAGAGCTTATATTTTTCAATATACAGCAATATATGCATTGACAAATATACATACAAATATATTTAGAAATGAAGACAAAGATAAATCTAATATTTATAATATTTGAGTCTTTATTGCGTATATATTGCACACAGATGCTCCCATATAAATGTGAATGTATGTACACACATATATACACACATTCTCACAATTAGTTAAAGCAGATCTCTAGTTCCCAGCATGCTTTGCTTCTGACTGTTAAAGGAGAGTAAACATGTTAAAATTAAGTGTTATGTCATGTGTTTTTGCTAAATATTAATATAGGGGGAGATCTTTTAGTGTTTAATGTTGTATTATTTTGAAATGTAAAAGGGTTTCTGGTGTGTGTAAGTTTGTGGGGTTATTATTGTCCAGAAGAGTAGAGCCTGTGGTTAGGAAGACGATTGGCCAAACACTTAAATTGTATGTTACTTTATTTATAAAGTAATGGCTGTGCACTTATCAGCACAGTGATAGTCTGTTCACCAAGTGCTTTATTATGAGCAGGTGTGCTTATGCTATTGTGAACTAGCTATATTTTAAAATACGAAAAGTGTATATCATAAATGATTATTAAATATAAGAAATATATATTTCCATATACAGTATGTGTATATACCGCAATATATTTTTACACAAGCAGTGACATATCTTATCACATGTACATCTATGTATTATAATGTGTATTACTGAATATTAAATTACATATATTGTGATATATAAGTAAATATATTGTCACATATTTTTTAATACACGAAAGCATCAATTCCTTATGTATTATTCAATATATTGTAATATATTTACACAATAAATTATGTTACAATTTTTAATATACCGTTATGTCATTGATCATTATATTAGGAAATATCTTTTCTTTGCGTAAGGGGCAGTCCACAATACACAAGACACATAGACCCTGTTTACAAATATACAGTAAAACAGTAATAATACAGTTGACCCTGGTAAGAGTTTTTTCACAGAATGATCCAATACGACGTGTGCTCTAATTTTCAAGTGTCCTGAGGGCATACAATAGCGTTTGGTGAAAAACAAACTGAAATGTAATTTATTATTTAGCGAAAATCCTGACCATGGTCGTTTGGCTTGCCATGCATGACAGTGTGTTCATTGTATTGTTGTAAGGAAAATATGGGTTTATGAGATAATTCTGTGATGTTTCGTGTTTAATTTTTTTTTGTTGTTGTTTTTTATTTTTTTGACACAAGCTTCGGAGTAGCATATGTACACATATGTAACCAGCCTACTATAGCAGTGTATTTTCCGTATACACAGTATTTAACAGTTATTTGATCTGAATGCCAGAAGTTAAGAAATGTTATATTTTCCGCCGAGGATGAGTGACACTCGCAGAGCTAAGCATGCAACGTAGTGAGATCATGACAAGAGTGATGCACACTACTGTCTGAAATTTTTATTACACACTTTTATTTTTATGTTCTGCATCGTGTTCCATTACCAATATAGCAGTGTCTCACTCTGATTAAAATAAACTAATCTCACCTTCTGGCATTACCCGCTTCAGCCTCAGCAGAGTCCTCATGCTATATATCATATAACAATAATCATGGGAATAGATTCACAAAATATCAACATGCTGTCACAAGTCCTTTGTTCTGATTGGCCGAGGTTAGCCGAGGCTTCTTCTTCTTCTTACTCGTTTTTATTGGCGGATCGCAGTCACAAATTGAGCATTACCGCCATCTACAAGGCAATGGATCAGAGACTTAAAGGGATAGTTCACCCAAAAATGAAAATTTGATGTTTATCTGCTTACCCCCAGGGCATCCAAGATATAGGTGACTTTGTTTCTTCAGTAGAACACAAACAAAGATTTTTAACACAAACCGTTGCAGTCTGTCAGTCGTATAATATAAGTGGATGGGAATCACGGCTTTGAGAGTCATAAAACATACACAAACAAAACCTAATTAAACCCTGCGGCTCGTGACGATACATAGAGACACGGTGGATCGCAGACTTATAAGTGAATTACCGCCACCTATCTCTCAAATGGACCACTGACACTCTATCTACAATCTCAATTAGGAGTGTCAATGGACCATTTGAGAGATAGGTGGTGGTAATAAGTCTGCGATCCGCCGTAAAGCAAGAAGAAGATGCCTCAGGCGCCTGCTGTTGAGAACGCGCTCAGGAGGACGCACCGCTGCTCAGGACAGTTCGAACAGTTCGGGCATTGCCTGAATCAGAGGTAAAAAACGATATAAATACTGTTCAGTTTCTTGCACAGACCGATCGTTTTGTGTCTTTACACATCAATGTATCGTCATGAGCCGCCGGGTTTAATTTGGTTTTGTTTGTGTATGTTTTTTTTACTCTCAAAGCAGTGATTCCCATTCACCTCCATTATAAGACTGACAGACTGCAACGGTTTGTGTTAAAAATCTTCTTTTGTGTTCTACTGAAGAAACAAAGTCACCTACATCTTGGATGCCCTGGGGGTAAGCAGATAAGCATCACATTTTCATTTTTGGGTGAACTATCCCTTTAAATCCCTTTTCGCCAGACCTATCAGGACTGGAGCTTTCGATGTCGACTTCAGCTCCTCCATCTACAGCCCAAGTCCCTCCCAGCCCAGCAATATAGGGTTATTATTAACATAGCAATAATAATAATCTATATTCTGTTAATTAAATTATGAGTTCTTTTTAGAAATGTTATTAACAGATTATCGCCTCCTACTGGATTCAAAATCTCTTTTAATGTTAATTGCTGCTCACCGTTCTTCTGAAGGTCATCGATTAGTTTACATCTTTCCTCCACATATCTATTACACTGAATAAGTACATGTTCTACTGTTTCTCTGACTCCGCACCAGTCACACATTCCTGTTGGATGTTTTCCTATTATTTGCAATGTTGAATTAAGTCCTGTATGTCCCAACCTTAGTCTTGAAAGAACACAATCATCATTTCTTCACCATCTTGAATTCCTTCCTCTGCCTACCATTGGTTGTATTGAATATAGATGCCTGCCCTTTTGCTCATTATCCCAATAAATTTGCCAGTTTTTATTTATCCCCCTTTTAATTATTGACTTAAGTTCAGATTTACTGTACTGAATTTGCATATCTATTTCCTTTGCCATTACTTGTTTTGCTAATTGGCTTCCTCATTCCCTGCCACTCCTGTATGTGCCGGAACCCACAAGAACTGAACTTGCCCCTGAACTGAATCTTATTTGTCTGCTGCAACATATATAATAACTGAAGGAACTCCAAGACAATATCTTGTCTAGTTTCAGACTGTTGAGCATCCAAGCATAATAAGGCTGAACTTGAATCCGAGCATATTAGTGTTTTGTTTATCCCCATTTCATATATTTTATTCATTGCTATCCAAATTGCTAGCAACTGTCCTGTAAACACTGATACATGATTTGATATTCTTTTCAACCTTGGGATGACGTATACACTACTCCCACCTGACCATTCTGTGGATCCTTACGCACACTAAATCCACACTATCTCGAATACCGCTCCAGAGCACTATTCGAGGCTTAGTGTATCCCATCATGCATCATGTTCTAGAAATAATCCTGAGACTTTTTGCCGAGATCTCACGAGAGGTCACGGAAACCTTTCCAATGTAAGTTAAATATTAATATAATAATTAGATATTACATATAATTTGGTAGTAAAACTAAATGCTACACGTTTTATTGGTGCAAAGGTGAGTATATTTATTTTGTGCATCATTTGCAACTGCTTTTTATCACTTAGCCTAATTAGAAGCACCAGAAATTAAATTGTGTCATCTCTGTTATAGGGACTAACGTTACTGAACAGACATTTAGAAGATTATTTTACATTTAAATTTAAACTCTGTAAACACTTGCGTTTTTACAACACTATAAGTGTGTCCCATCAGGTAATGAAAAGTTGTACACACACTTGTGGTCTTCATGCTCACTTGAACACTTGGGCCAGATACAGGAAATACATCAAATAAGTAGTCAAGTGATCGAGTGCAAAGACCGCAAGTGTGAGTATTTGGACAAGGCAACAGTCTAGTATTGCTATAATCATCATTTTCTTCTTCTTTTAATTTTATTGGCGATTGGCAAACCAACTTAAAGGTGCATTTACCGCCACCTACTGGACTGGAGTGTGGGCAGTAGCTTGATAGAAAGGAAGGAGACGAGGGGGAAAAAGTACCTATATATTTGAAAGTGACGTGAGGCCAAGTATGGTTACCCATACTAGGAATTAGTGCTCTGCATTTAACCCATCCTTAGTGAACACACACACACACACACACCGTGAACACACACCCGGAGCAGTGGGCAGCCATTTATGCGGCGCCCGGGGAGCAGTTGGGGGTTCAGTGCCTTGCTCAAGGGCACCTCAGTCGTGGTATTGAAGGTGGGAGAGAGCACTGTACATTCACTCCCCCCACCTACAATCCCTGCCGGACCTGAGACTCGAACTCGCAAACTTTGGGTTACGAGTCCGACTCTCTAACCATTAGGCCACGACTTCCCCTTTCCTAGACATTGTTTTTCCTAGCAGATTTCCCACTATCATGTTTTGTTTTCCAACTTGTGTTTCTAAATTGCTCTAATCATTTATTGTTGAATGAATGGTTTTTAATGCCAGTCTGTCGGCTTTATGCTTCTTCTTCTTTCTTCTTTTGGACGTAATGGCGGCTGGCAAACCAACTTGAAGGTGCATTACCTACTGGGCTGGAGTGTGGGCAGAAAAATGTGCATAGCGTAAAATGTGCATACCGCTACCTACTATTTTGGAGTGTGTTAATTCGTGTATTCTTTTATTGACATTTATGTCAGATTGAGACATAAATTTGCCCATATGCACATGTCTATTATTTTGTGCCTTTGAACCATTTGTAAGTATTGAAAAATATCTAGGCTAGGCTATAGGCCTAATAGTATCAATTTATATAATTTAAATGATTATTTACATAATTAATACTTAATTAATATTAAAATTATTTTTGAACCAACTGACAGATAATATATTCTATATAATTATAGTTCACCTGCTTTCCAAGATAGGTTTGTTGTTGTTGTTATTTGGAGATGTATCATTTACATCACTTGCTCACCTATGGATTCTCTGTATTCTCTGCAGTGAATGGGTGCTGTTAGAATGAGAGTCCAGACAGCTGATAAAAACATCACAATAATCCACAAGTAATCCTTTTTCATTGGAAAAAGCATTATTATTGATTATGATATTCTGACCAGAAGTGACGGAAGTTAAATTACCTTAATTGATGGATTTGTTTCTTACAAACATGCTAGCTTTTCTCCTAACAAGACATTAAACATCAGACTGGAGTTGTGTGGATTATTGCGATGTTTTTTATTTACTGTTTGAACTCTTATTCTGATGGCACCCCTTCACTGTTTTAATGAGCAAGAGATGTAATTCTAAATTTATTAAATTTGTTGAAGATAAAAATTGCATAAAAAAATTTGCAATTGTGATTTGATGTATTCTTTTGCAGCTAATTTAATCAAAGGCTGTGTGATTGTACGTCATTCGTAGATGTTGGGTTTATGCTGATCTCTTTCGGTTCTTTGGTTCATTCAAGTCATGTCAGAAAGAAGATACATCACCATTGCTTCGACCAAATGACTGCATAATTGCAACTTCTAAACTCATAAATACAAACCTCCCAGGAGAACTTGTTGCTCTTTCCTTCAGTGATTATTTATTTAAAATCATCATACCAATACTTTTGCATTGCAATAAACAATGATTAAACAAAGTTTAATAAGCATTAATAACATCTTTTATGTGCTTTTCACTAAAGTAGTTGTTATTTTCTAAACAAGCTTGGTGTTTGTTGGTATTATTGTTGTAAGAAAAAGTCAATGTTTGCAAATGTCATTGTTTAAAAATAATCTTAATATAACACAGCTCTTACAACCTTATCTTGTTTTCGTTCCTCTCAAAAAATAAATAAATATCCTGACTAAAGTTAATCGCTTTTACTTGTGTAGCACATCGTTGCAAAATCGAGATCCATGTTGTCAACCACATCTCAGCTGCTTGATAGTTTATATTGTTGCAAAATGTATTATTGCTCTAATCTGCTGAATGTGACTATACAGAATTAAGATGTTAACAACATGATTTTAAGCTGCTTTGATTTAGACTATCTAAATAATAGGCCTAATAATAATAAACTATATTTTTATAGCACCTTTAGAAGTTGCTTCTCAAAACACTTTAGAAAAGTAAAAATAAATTGAAATACAAAACACCAAGATGAAAACATGCATCAAAGCAATTTAAGAAGAATATAATATAAAATTAAACAATTGCAAAAAAAAAAACACATAAAACCACTTAAAGATTCTGCATGTCTAAGTCCCGGTCACCCATAGAATGTAGATGGAAAAAAAAAAAAAAAAAACAGATTTAGACCTTGGAGTATATGGGCGGTTAAAAGTTCTGACAGATATTTAGGAGCCAAACCATTAAGGTTTCATGTAATGTTAGATTTTAAAATTCTCATGCATGCTTGCCTCCAATTTTATTATTATTTTAATTTTTTTTTGCATCAACTTTACAACCAAACAAGGTACATAATCACATTCCAGAATATAACCAATCTTATTCAGCCTTGGTTGAGCATAACCAAAAACAGAAAGAAAAATAAATAAATAAATAAAAATAAAGCGTCAAATGGACGAAGCTAAACCAGAAAGAACAAAAAAGGAAATAAATACATAAGATGCTTCAAAAATAAAATACAACAAAATCGGCTTTTAAATTAAATGATACAAATCTAAGAGAGAAGTCGGACTTAAGAACACAACAAATTTTGGATAAAGTTGAGTTTAGATTTAAACCATCTGCACTTGTGAATAAAAAACGTCCCAAAACATAACAGGAAATGAATAATAAATTCAAAATCTTTGTTTTCAAGAAAAATACCAAACCTGACCACCTTCACATTGAGTGGTGGGAATTCAACATCCCTGGAACATAACCAGTTTTGCATCTCTCTCCAAAAGGTTGTACCATAACACACAAAAAGATTATCTAAACATGATCTAAAGTTTCAATACTCGTTTCACAAAAAACACAATTATATTTCAATCTTAAAAATGTGTTAGGGTAAATCTCACTTAGAATCTTGAATCTCACCTCTTTAGATTTTGGAGGGAGGGAAAAAGACAAATCGTTTTTTCAAATTGTTTTAACCGTATAAAAATCTTTAAACACTATTCCCGTCTAATTGGGTTTGGATAATAAGGACTCATGTGATTAAGGAGTCATGTGATCACTTTCAATGGAGGGACAGAAACCTCCACAGGGTTAATTAAGAATATCTCAATTTGTATTCGTATTTGGAAGATTAACCAAGGTTTGTTAAATGGGCTTGAAACGACATGAGGGTTAGCAAATTATTACATTTTCATTTTTAGATTAACTATCCCTTTAAATGTTAAGATAGCTTGCGGTGTACGTGACGCTCCCCGGAAGGTTACCATGTAGCGTCATCACGGCCTGGTTATTATTCATGAGCTGATCTAAGCATTGTTGTCTATTGTAAGTGTCCTGCTATGGCGATGCGTGTCTCAGGATGATCTCCTCGCGGAACAAAGACGAGATTGTGCGATTCTACACGGTCACCGACCCCACGACACACAAGAAAGGCTACACGGTGTATAAAGTCACGGCCAGGGTGAGAATAAGCGCATTTTACCGGGGTGTAGAGCACATGTGCTAACGCTAACTTAATGTTTATCTGGAACACTAACACAAACTAATAAAACATCGGAGTGGATGATTTGATCAATGATTTGGTCACATCTGTGATGACATGCATGTTTTGGGCTGTGTTTACTGATGTCAAGTAAATCTGAACCGGTCACAGTCAGATGTGTCACATCATATCCATAATCCGGTTATTATTTTTTTGTCTCTGAGGAAAACGCTGTTATTTATAGTCTTCGATCTTTGATTGACACCTGTCAACAGAAATATCAAATCAGTTAATGTGTTATTAATAATGGTGTTTTTAGATGGTGCTGTTTGTTTCAATTTTTGTATTCTCTTCCTTATTTTTCTCTTATACATGCACACAATAAAGAGCTGACTAAACCAGAATTTTTGTTCATAATGGAGACAGAGGACATTTGCCTATGTAGTAGTGATGGTCATATTATTCTGTTTCTCCACAGATTATTTCACGGAAGAACCCAGAGGACATTCAGGAGGTGAGAACTCTAAACAAATTCACTCTTGAAATAATAAAAAAAATACCTTATTTACTATAATAATACATGTCACTATTCTAACTGTGAATGGTTCATCAGTGCACATTATTCCACAGGTTCCAAAGGTTAGGCTAACCGAGACTCGTCACAGCACTAGCATATTATTGCTCTTTTGTTGGTTTTGATTGCTTCTGTTAACCTCATTATTAAGTCACTTTGGATAAAGTGTCTGCTAAATGACTACATGTAAAAAATCGTCAGAATGTTTCATCAAAATGTAATAACTTGATCTGCCACTGAAACAACATATATTTCAATGTGTTGTCATTTAGGCTGCACTTAGCATTGGTTGATATAGCTGTTGAAGCATTATTTTATGCTACTTTTGTAGGCGATGCAGCCTCTGAAATCTTGCCAGTGGTTATAGTAATTGAATGCATGTTAATGTAATGAAGATTACAGCAGTAATTAAATTAATGAAAAATTATGTTTTTTAATCTTGCTGAATCTTGTTTGACTCAAATTTGGCACATTGCAGAAGTAAAATGAAATGCAAATGCCATTTCATTTAGACTTATGTTAAATAACAATGTTTGGAAAACATAGCAAAATTTTGTGTCATGTTCAGTGAGTTGTTACCAGGCACTCATTACGGGTCTTTATTTGTCTGACTTCCTTTCACTAGATCACAGTGTGGAAAAGGTATAGTGATTTCAAAAAGCTTCATCAAAACCTTTGGCAGATACACAGAAACCTCTATGGGCAGTCAGAGCTCTTCCCTCCCTTCGCAAAAGCTAAAGTCTTTGGTAAGTGTGTGTGTGTGTGTGTGTGTGTGTGTGTGTGTGTGTGTGTGTGTGTGTGTTTGAGCATGAGTTCTCGATGTTGTGTGTGTGTGTGTGTGTGTGTGTGTGTGTGTAAGTGAGACAGAGTGTGCTGTGTTGTAAGGGAAGGTTTTTTTTTTTAAGTTGTGTATTTATTTACTTATTTAAGTAACATTCTGGGGTGCATTTCCCAAAACTATCGTTAGCTAACTATAGTCATTAGTTCCACTGAACTCTATTGGTAATGACGGAACTTGCGACCATAGTTGCTTTTGGGAAACTGCAGTGAACTGAATATTGTTGTTGCATATTTTGCCCATTTAAATATCACCAAGGTAACATAGATAAGGTTTTCTCTGATATATCTGACATATAATATGTTTCTAAAAAAAGATTATTTATTTATTTATTTATTCAGTGAAATATTGCAGGTCTAAAATTACAATATCTGCTATGCCAAGATATTTCCGCCATGGGAAATTTTAAATAAAAATAGGTAAATAAAAATGTAAAAGATTGAAATCAAAGAAATATCCTGAAAGTGTTGTTTGTTCAGATTATGTTATTTCTGGCTTACCTTGTGTATTTGTGTTTGAAGGTCGTTTTGATGAGTCTGTGATTGAAAAGAGAAGGCAGTGCTCAGAGGATTTGTTGCAGTTCAGTGCTAATATTCCTGCTCTGTATGGCAACCAGTACATGCAGGATTTCTTTAAGGTATGTATATGAACTGGGATAGCTATCAGAGCTGTCAGGTTGTTTTCAATGATATTTGCATTTATTCATATATCAATCAGTGATATGCATTTTAAATATGGGCCTTCCAATGAATTCCAATAAGAAACGTTGTTTTATAAGTAATGGGACACCCTCTGTACATCACACATTACATTTACGTTTAGTCATTTGGTAGATGCTTTTATCCAAAGCGACTTACAAATGAGGACAATAGAAGCAGTCAAAACCAACAAAACAGCAATAATATGAAAGTGCTGTGACTAGTCTCATTTAGCCTAATGCAGTACAAGTAGCAAGGTTTTTGTATAATAAATAAAAAAGTAGATAGAATAGAAAAAGAAAAGGGAATGCTAGTGTTACAGGGTTTTTTTTTTTTTTTTAAATAAAAATAAAACAAGTCAAAAGAATAGAGAATTCTTGTGTTCGAAGCAGAGCTCTGAACCGGTTCAAGGAACGAAAACGAAAACCGGAAACAAATGAAATTGACAGGAACAGAAACAAAATCAAATGTTATAGTTCCGAACCGAATCGAAAATTTGAAATGGCCATTAACCGGTTAATAACGTTATTTTATCCGTTTGAAAATTGTCTGTCAACCAATCAGGAATTCAGATATGCAAATGTGACGCTAATGCATCCAACGTGCGAAATGTCCGCGCTCAGCTGTAAACTCATCATAGGTAAGCAATGACAATGCATTAGAGTTTATCCGAGGATAGTGTAAGATGGATTCAACAGATCACATGCACCTGCAGCACTTGTGAATGGAGAAAATGGAATAAAACTATAGGCTTACATAAAAAGGATTAGCCTATATTGGCCTACATGAAATGTATTTCACTTAAATCATTGACAGATTAACAAAACGAAAAAAAAAAAAATGTGCTGAGTTTCGGTTTATTGTTGTGACGCGATCCAAAGTTCACAGAAAGGAAAACGAGATAGCAGAAAATAGTTTTCTTTATTTTGCAAAAGTTTACAGTTTTATTTATTTTGCAAATCTTGGCAGTTTTGAATGATGTTTTGCTTCTATCTGTATAACCAACCAGCGTCGGTATGACCATATCATGCCGGCGCCTCACGCGCACACAGACAACATATTTTGCCACATTGCAGCCTGTTCATTATCAGAATAAAATACAGTTAAAGAAACATAAAAAGTTACACTGCTCCGTTGTAAAATGTGTTGTGTTCAGCGAGCACCGCATCACTGTGCTGATATAGCCGATGTGAAGGATGATGTCGATGCAAGTGAAGTACAAAGCCTATTACGTAATAAATAACATTTTAGCATCCAGATTCGTCGCGAATATGGAAACATTTGGATTCGTACCAATTGAGGTAGGCATCAGTTTCACCTTAAATTCATTTGTTTTTGGATTGACATTTTTATAGCCTTAACTTTAGAGGATTTGTTGTGGAGAGAAGGAAACTAATAACTGTGTTTATCATAGATAGCCTGTGTGTATGTATATATGTATATATATAGTGTCTATAATGTTTGTAAACATTAGCACATTATTTCTGAATGTAGCCTAATAATAAAATGCGACGTGAGCCTACGCAACTTTTTTCGTCTCGTATAAAATCTCAACACAATCCTGTTTCTGAGTTCTGCAGTTAGGGCTTAGTTTTTCTGACCTCATGGCATGGTCAGTTTTTTTCTTTGTAATAAATTTGCCCGCGGTACACTCTGGTTTAGAGGGACTATGCAGCACGCGTTAAGAGCTGATCACAATAATTACATTCATTAAAAAGCTGAAATTTAAAAGCTTTAAAATGATACCAATTTTGTGTTATTCCATTCAGTGGTTGCTTAGTAATTTGATTGAAATTTTTCGTGCGGGAGGTTTTAGACTCACACTTTGCTTGTGAACGTCAAGAAATAATTTCTGATAACTTTTGGAAAACCATTCAACTATTTAAGGTTTTGCCACTGACTTTTACTGGGTGCTTAATTTATATGCCAGTGGACTACTGTACTGACTTAAGTCATTAATTATATTATTAAAAATAAGGGCAGTTAATCAACAGAAGATTATAATCGAATAAATTGCTTGATATGGAGTTAGGGCTGCACGATTAATCGAAATTAAATCGCAAAGGCGATAAATCGCGATTAGACAGAAGCTGCAGTGGTCATGCTTATCTTTCAGTGAAGCACGGTTCTGTGATCAGCAGTAAATCTCCATCCGAAGGCCAGAGGGCGCTCTTGCACTGAAACTCCAAATACGCCCCGCAGAAGAATGAATAAACAGAAGATTTAACTGCTTTCATTAATTCAACGTGACATATACACACACGACAATATATGGTTTATCGGAGTTCGTCGTCTTATAATTTTTATTATAATAAAGTATATAATAATGCAATGCTAATCGACATAGCCTTTATCACTGCTTAGAATACAATGAAATATTGTGTGCCTTAATTATTCTGTGTAGGAAAGCCACATCATCTCACTGAAGGATTTATTTCAAACACTCGACTGACGTTATGAAGTGACTTTATAGTAAAAACATGTTATTAAATGTGGTATTTTCACGTGCTTTCAGATGAAGCAGCATTTACTACACAGAGCCGTAGTTCACTGACAAGCTACGCAAACAGCTGTCACGATCGCAGAACTATTTCTTCGATTTCATTACCGCGCGATTAAATCGTCTGCGATTATGAATGCGATTTTGCGTAGCTTGTCAGTGAACTATGGCTCTGTGTAGTAAATGCTGCTCCATCTGAAAGCACATGCTGGAGATTTATGACTAATCACAGAACCGGCTTTACTGACAAGATACACGTGACAATCATAATCGTGCAGCCCTATATGCAGTGTAAACATGCTAAAGAGGAAATGATGAGAGGACTGACGGGCTGAAAGAGAGTTTGAACGAGAGATGCTGTTTGCAGCTTTTCACTTAAAAGTATTATTTTGCAATTTTACGTCAGTTGTGTCTTTACATTACTCTGACGAAGCTTCAAGTGATTGAGGTAAATATAAGAGGACTGTTTCAAAGCCTGCTGTGAGTGATACACTGCTGCCAGTTGGTGGAGCTGTGACTTTGACTAACAATAGCCACATCTGTGCGATCAACCCACTTCACCTAACATATGGCTCAAGTTAGATCTAAATCATTCACTGCGTGTGGAAGATATGAGACACTTCCTGTCTCTGCCGTTTTTGCTGACTAGGGGTGTCCACTAGCACGTAATGAGCAGAGCGGGTGATTTCAGTTTTCAGTGGAACTGATAACAGGAAGTGCTGAGAGCAGTCGAGCATCCAAAAGTTGAGAAACAGGGTCTAGTGAGATCTAATGCTGTCTAATGAGGGTATTTGTTAGTCTAGCAACAACCTAGCAATGACCTGGCAACCAGGCAGAACACCCTAGCAATTAACAACTATAATTAATGTTTGTTTTATTAGACATTTTCTCATTTCCATTTGTATTTATTAAAAAAAACATTCTAAAATGTTGCGAAAATATGGTATAAAGAATACCAGTAGATTTGTCCAAACTTTAACTGGTAGTGTATTTTTTTCCAGGAAGACCCACAGACAGAATAAACAGTTTCCTTTCATGAATTTCTTGTTTATCACTTCCTCCCCATCTCACAGGAATTAAACATGGTAACCTTGTGTGTGTGTGTTTTTTAGGGTGGTGAGGTGCAAGACAGCTCTGAGCTCATCGGCCCAGCCGAGCCCTTCTCTGATTTCTTAGCTGACAGCCTCTTAGATAGCAGCTCTGAAGGTAAGTTCATCCGTAAAGTGTCAAACTCGCTTTGTTAAATTAAAGAATGTAAAAAAAATGTCCCACATCCAATATAGTTAATTTTTGTATTCCCAAAAATACTTCTTAAAGGGGTCATATGATGCTGCTAAAAAGAACATTATTTTGTGTATTTGGTGTAATCACTCTACACTGCCCAAAACTCACGTTTAAATCGTCAGTGGCAAATTCTTTAAATATAAAAACCATACTTACAGAGCCTTACAGGCTGTGAGTCAGAAGCGCCAGACTGTCCTTGCAAAGTTGGAATTGCCCCACTTTATAGAAACAGACGGGCTTAACTCGGGAACAGGGTAGTGCTTACGTGGTGCTGGCACTGGAGGGCGCTCTGGAGAAGCAGGCACAGCAAAGCACCTTCGAGGAGCTGGGACTGGTGTGAGCTCTGGGCTTGCCACATTAACGTCCTTTCAGCTTGCCACATTAACGTCCTTTCGGCTTGCCACATTAACGTCCTTTCGGTTCCATACCGTCTCAGAAAACTGTTTTAATTTTTTGATTGAATTGATATTTGAGTTTGATTGAATCTGATTTTGTATTTTTTCTATGTTGCCTTTCCGTAGCTCCTAAAGATATCAGTGTTGTGGATGATTTGACAGTGGCCAACCCATGTGAACATGAGCGTAAGTGAGAGTTTCCAAAATGTGTGAATAATCTTGTCATGATGCCAAAATGTCAGTACTAATACCAGTAACATTTTTATGGTTCTCTGTACCAGTTTCGTTACCACGGCAAAAACTGTTACAATTATTTAGCTAGTTAACTATTTTATTTAACTATGTGAAAATAAAATACATTTATAAAATTGGTTAATTATTAATGCTAATAATAATTATAAGTTAAAAAAAAAAAAAGCCTTAGTGTGTAGCCTATTAGTCTGCATTTTATACTGCACAGATTTTTAATTTACCTTTAATTTATTTTTATGTATTATTTTTGTGCCCGTTGCTATTGTTATCACTTTTAAGACCACATTTAATTTGAGATTTTGTCAATCCCAAAACTTTTTGACGAATTATCTAATTCCCTGAAAATAACTAATGACAATAACCCTCTATTCCAGACAATATCCCTGACTATTTTCAAGCGACACCTGAAAATTCATCTCTTTCGTCACCATTTGACTTCATCCTAAAAACAACCCTTTGCTTTCTCTCCTTAATCTCTCCCTGTCTAGCTTGTACTAATCTGAACAATGCCTGAAGCTTTGTACTATGAGCACTTCCTTCATTTATTTGCATCTTTATGATGAATCACTTTTTGTATTCCTCAATTGTAAGTCGCTTTGGATAAACGCATCTACAAAATGAATAAATGTAAATGTAACTTGGTCAACATCTTGGCATTGACATTGAAGATGATAAATTTCAAATTGATTTTTGTTATCTTAAATTGTTTCGCCATGGCGAGGCAATACATTTATGGGGAAAAAAGGGAAACGAAGTGCCTCGTATCTTCTCAATGCATTGAGTGATTTAGAGTAAACTTGAGGTCTTGAGGGTTTATCACATGGACATCACATGTCTTAGTGCTATCAACTGACATAGCACTGAGACATACAACAGGCTTTTAAATAGTCTCTTTATATTCAACAAAATCGCTTCAAACTTTGTAAGAATGATTTCAAGACATATAAAATTGCAAAGGGCTCTCTATCTTAAATGGTACTGCGTCGTTCTTAGAAAATCTTTTCTTTGTGTATTTTTGAGGCTCTTGGCATGCTTAAAATGTAATGAAATGCAGGGCACACATCAGAGTTGTAAGTCATTAGTCATAGACAAAAGCTAAAACATGGACATACTGTGTAGGTGGACTCTGTAGCGCCCCCTTTTGACTAAAATTGGGAGGGGGTCAGCTTTTTCCAACAGAATTTAACTCCAGCTAGTTTCAACACACTTGCCTGGAAGTTTTTAGTGATCCTGAAGACCTTAGCTGGTTCAGGTGTGTTTAACTGGGGCTGGAGCTAAACTCCGCTGGAATATGGCCCTACAGAGGCAGGATTGTCCTACAGTCCCCAGACTCGTATATATTGTTGTTGTAAAGCCATACAACTTTCAAAATTAGTCATTAGCTCTGCCCAACAAGAAGTCAGCTATTTTGAATTAATTCTAGATTTGTGTCCTTCATGACAGGTGGCAGCAGTGACAGTGAGCTGAATTCTCTGGAGGTTGATGGAGACACTCTGGCTGCAGTGGATGATGGAATGGCATCAGGCAGCATCAGGCACACAGCAACACAAAGCAACTCGTCTCCGATCCAACAGCCAGTGACGTCCCCAAGCCGGCTGGGAGTAGAGTCCAGCCATAGCAGTGGGGCTTTGAGCTTCACCTCCAGCCTCAGGAACTACTCGGAGAAAAAGGACTACCTGGAAGAGGCCAGTGAGCAGATCACTCTAGCTGTCCAGAAAGAAGTGGAGCAGGACTTTGCAGTGGCGTTTTCCTACTACCGTAGAGGTGTAGATCTTCTGCTGCAGGGTGTACAAGGTATATAATTTAATGCATAACTCTATATTTCAACAGGCAGAACTGTCCTGTCCTGTCCTGTCGCATGTGCTCGGTTTGGCTTATTCCAGGGTTTTAACAGAAAGTGGCATTATGTAATGTCATGTAAATGCGAATTTCATTTGAAGGATATACTTTGTCATTGAAGTCCTCTCTTCTGGACTCTTAGTCTTATAAGCATGAATTGCTTTTTTAGAAGGTTAATCTTAGATTAAAAATACTTCTGAGAAAGCAATTCATGGTTCAGACAAAGTCATGCATGTTTCACTTGACCACAGTTAAGAGAAAACAGTTTAACACACCTAGGTTTCTGCCAAAAATGTGACATACTGTGAGTACTAGTGACTAGAAATTTACCCATTTTGTTTACAGCCAAAACTATCTGAATTTGAGCCCTGGAGGCTTTCTTAGTACAGTAAACATGGACAGTATATACAGCTCAACAGTAACAACAGCTGAATAATTAACACTTACCCATAGGGCTGCACGATAAATCGAAATGGAATCGAGAACGCGATTCGACAGAAGGTGCGATTGTCATGCGTATCTTTCAGTGAAGCATGGTTCTGTGATCAGCAGTAAATCTCCATCCAAAGGCCAGAGGGCGCTCTCGCGCTGAAACTGAATAAATCGCTGCAGTGATTTTTTTTGCGTAACTTGTCAGTGAACTATGGCTATGTGTAGTAAATTCTGCTCCATCTGAAAGCACGTGATGATGATTTACTGCTGATTACAACCGGCTTTTTTAACAAAATGTGCATGACAATCGCATTCGATCAATCGTGCAGCCCTACTTACCCAGACAATACTTGTACATGTACATGTTTGCGGGCTTCGGGCAGCTCAGAATCAGTTCTTTCTTTTGGGGGATCGTAGCTCATGCACTTTGATCTTTGAATATTTGTAGACCTTTTACATTAAACAAACCGCTATATTACAGACAGACTACATATATGAAATATATGAAAAAGCATAATAGGGGCACTTTAGCATGAGCTTAATTAGAATTTGTAACTGTTTACTATGGATAAATTGTAATTTTATGTTATTTTTGTTATATTATATACATCATTAGTAGTAGTTCATTCTCTCCAAATTTCAACCTTGTGAGGTTGCGCACATCCAAGTTTGAAAAGCGGTTTTAATACCAAGCAAATTAACCAAACTCAACTTTTGGAGTGGACCATTAAACAGACATGCAAGTTTATTGCGAATGTATGTATTGCATATTTCAGGAGAGGTAAGTCCCAGCAGAAGGGAGGCTGTGAAGAGAAAGACAGCAGAATATCTGATGCGTGCCGAGCTCATTTCTGGACAGCTCAAAGACAGCATGGGTCAGAGCTCCACTCAAAGCAGGGTCAGTGTGTGTGATCTTTCACCTTCACAATGAAACATGAGGCCTCATTTACAAAATGCCAATTTTTACAGTTACTTTTAATTGACGATGTAAAAGTGAACAAGTGCGCGAACACATTTTATGAATGAGGCTCTTAAACTTTTCCATTAGCCTATTGTTGTTTCATGTTGCCTGTACTATGTGTTGTTTACATGTTTTTTTTTTTTTTTTCGTGTTTGTCATTGTTGGGTGTGACTTCAGGCATTGGGCTCGCAGTGCTGTGGTGGCTTGTGGGCTGAGCAGACTCATTCTGATGAGCTGAAGCATTACAGAGTGCTGGGCATTATTGATAAGGTACAATATTATGTTTCAATATTAAAACTGCATTATGATCATTACTGCATACAACACAACAAATTTGGAAAATTATTAAAGGAATAGTTCATTCAAATTAAAGCCAAGTCTTGATTTATTGCTCAAGTTATTCCAAACCTGTATGCCTGTATGTTTTTATTTTTATTTTATTTATTTATTTATTTTTGTATGGGAGGCAAAATAAATATATTGGACTAATATGAGTTAATGGTAACGATGTATATCACATTTAGTAGGGTGAAGTTGAATCAGAAATAAACAAGCTTTAATACAATTACCTGGAGAGAGAGTTTATGTAAAACAACATTGAGAATGTGTGAGGAGGAAGATTGCTAGGTCTAGTGTGAGGAACTCTTGAGATGGGGGAGTCAATGGGAAGAGAATAGTAGCAGATTCAGCTGATTTTTGAAAGCTAACAGAGACAGAATTAGTTCTATGAGAATCCTGTTCTTCCAATATGTATATGCAATACCAATGCACACACATATATATATATATATATATATATATATATATATATATATT
>NW_015554129.1:590555-590897 GCF_001515605.1 Sinocyclocheilus anshuiensis
CAGGTAAGTTTCAATTACATTTTTAATATTTAGAGCTTCTGTTATGAATATTATTCCATATTTTAATTTTAATTTCGGATTGAAATAAACATCGCCGTTAGAGTATACGTAGTTAATCGTTAGCATACGCGCGGCTAACGTTAATATAATGAGCATTAGAATGAATTTTGTTAATTTTGTTAAAATTGATTTCTTTGTAAACTATTTAATGCTCCTATAACTTTTATTACTGTAAAAAACAGGAGGCCATAATGGTATTTACTATTTTTACACAACAGAGGCTTTTAAATGAACTGTGTAACCAAAATATGCGTGTTAGAGAATGTACAAATGTATAGTTAA
>NW_015554129.1:591352-592383 GCF_001515605.1 Sinocyclocheilus anshuiensis
CCCAAAGCGACTTACAAATGAGGACAATGGAAGCAATCAAAATCAACAAAAGAGCAATGATATGCAAGTGCTATAATAAGTCTTAGCTTAACACAGTACACGTAGCAAGGTTTTTTTTATTATATAATAAATAGAAAAAGAATACAAAAGCTAGTGTTATTTTTATTTTATTTTTTTAAGAAAACAAGCAGTAAATTAATAGAGTGCAAGTCTAAAAGGGACAAGTTTATGTTATCCTTCTAGTTATCTAAGTAGTGGGGTTATACGAGCCTGTCTAAATGCTGAGGGGAAACCACCAGTGTGAAGGGATGTGTTAATGATGTGAGTGAGTGCAGGTACAACTGCAGGAGAAATGGCTTGAAGAAGATGAGATGGAATAGGATCAAGCGGACAAGTAACTTCTGCCTCAGAGAGTGAAGAGAAGGATGTGAATGGGTGTATGTTTGCTGGTAAGATGTGCTTGACAGATTGTGGTAAAATTGTGCACTGATGGTTTAAATTTTACTAATGAAGAACATGGCTAATTCATCAGCTGTTAGAGTTGATGGAGATGGAGGAGCAGGACAAAGGACCGAGGAAAATGTTTTAAAGAGCATTCAAGAGTTAGATGACTTGTTAATTTTGTCATGATAGTATGTCCTTTTATCAGTGGAGACGCTAGCAGAGAAGGAAGAGAGGAGTGACTGATACACATTAAGGTCAGTAGGATTTTTGGATTTGCGCCACACACTTTCAGCAGCCCTGAGCTTAGAACGATGTTCGCGGAGAACATCAGACAGCCAAGGGGCAGAAGGGGTGGTACGGGCTGGCCTGGAAAACAAGGGGCAGACACAGTCTAAACAAGATGTAAGAGTGGAGCAGAAAGTATCAGTAGCACTGTTAACATCAAGAGATGCTTACTGTTTAGGGGGAGGAAGCGAAGATAAAACCATAGCAGATAGCTGGGAGGGTGAGAGTGAGCGTAGGCTACGTCGAAAGATGACATGTGGAGGGGTATGTGTTGTGTCAGGAACTATGTTTAGGGTAAGAGT
>NW_015554129.1:592798-604552 GCF_001515605.1 Sinocyclocheilus anshuiensis
ACGGAGAACATCAGATAGCCAAGGGGCAGAAGAGGTGGTACGAGCTGGCCTGGAAGACAAGGGGCAGACAGTGTCTAAACAAGACGTAAGAGTGGAGCAGAAAGTATCAGTAGCACTGTTAACATCAAGAGATGCTTACTGTTTAGGGGGAGGAAGCGAAGATAAAACCATAGCAGATAGCTGGGAGGGTGAGAGTGAGCGTAGGCTACGTCGAAAGATGACATGTGGAGGGGTATGTGTTGTGTCAGGAACCATGTTTAGGTTAAGAGTGAGGAGGAAGTGATCCGAGGTGTGCAGTGGAGTAACCAATACATGATCAGTGGAGCAGTGTCATGTGTAAATAAGGTCCAGTGGGTTGCCTGATTTGTGAGTAGGCAACTTCTTTTGTCTCTTGAGATAAAAAGAGGCAAGCAGAGTGTGGAAGTCTGCAGCCTGAGGTTTATCTAGGTGGATGTTGAAGTCTCCCAGCAAGATGGTAAAGGATTAAATTTCCAATCATTAGAGATAAGCAGACCAGTACCTCCACCTCTTCCAGTCAGACGGGGGGAGTGGGAAAAAGATAAATTATTGGAGAGTGCTGCAGGAGTAGCATTGTCCTCTGGTTTGATCCACGTCTCTGTCAGGGCCATGAGGTTTAGTCTTGAGTGACTAGAAATAGATGTAATGAAATGTGCTTCGTTTACTGCAGACTGACAATTCCAGAGACCAATAGAAACAGAAAGTAGTGTATTAGCAGACATTTTTTACGTTTACATTTTGTCATTTAGCAGACACTTTGTCCAAAAGCGACTTAATAATGAGGTTAACAGAAGCAATCAAAACTAACAAAAGAGCAATAATATGTAAGTGCTGTGACGAGTCTCGGTTAGCCTAACCTTTGGAACCTGTGGAATAATGTGCACTGATGAACCATTCACAGTTAGAATAGTGACATGTATTATTATAGTAAATAAAGTATTTTTTTTTTATTTCGAGAGTGAATTTGTTTAGAGTTCTCACCTCCTGAATGTCCTCTGGGTTCTTCCGTGAAATAATCTGTGGAGAAACAGAATAATATGACCATCACTACTACATAGGCAAATGTCCTCTGTCTACATTATGAACAAAAATTCTGGTTTAGTCAGCTCTTTATTGTGTGCATGTATAAGAGAAAAATAAGGAAGAGAATTCAAAAACTGAACTGAATCAACACTGAACCGATTCAGTGACAATCTGTATAACTTCCTAGATGAAAGGATGGTTAGAGCACTGAATTATACAACACTTTTCTAAGAAAGTATTTGTTTTTAAACCTTGTCTGATGCCTTTGTTTATATGTGTAATTCATGTGCAGGTACTGTTGGTGATGGATAGAAGAACACAGGAAATATTTATTTTGAAAGTAAGTGGTCCATTTACAGTTAATAACACCTAATAATTTAACAGGAATGGCTCACAGATATGCTGTGCTTCTGTTTAAATTGACTGTTTATTTACTATTTACAAGTAATAGTTGTAAAATCCCCTGCATTATATTCTTTACCAAACTGTCATTAAAGTTTTGTTGCCCTTAAAATTACAATTTCTAATTACAATTAAATTTTCTTTGTATTTGGGATTTTGTATTTAATGTGGGGGGAAAAGACAACATTAGAAGAGATTTAACATTACAGTAAAGAGTTAACATTACAGTAAAGTGCAGGCATAAACTGCAAATTATTATTATTTTATTTACTATTTATTAACAATTACAGAATCATGAAAAATATTATCACAGTTGTTTTAAGTGAACTTACAAAAATGTTGACCAATTACAATAAATTACAAAATACAATAAAAAAAAAATATATATAATAAAAATAATTACAAGAAATGTCACATTTATCTCTTTCTTTATTATATTGGGTTTAGTGATTTGTTTTTTTTCTATTTACACACTTACACCTCTGTTTCTTTTTGGTCTTAGGGTAATTTTTTGTGGGTATTTAAAGTCGGTTCCCCTCAAATTGACACAGGTGTTGTGGCAGAATAGTTTGTCTAGCTCATTACATTAAAATTAAAAGTTCCACAAAGTTTGACAGCCAGAAAGGTTTTTTTTTTAACAGTATTATAGCATGTCCCTTTAAAAAAGCAAGGACTTGTGCACACAAAACATTTAAACAGTGATTAATCATTGAGGGAGCTACACACCATAAGAACCAAGAGAAAAAAAGCATCAACCTTTTCTAATGACAAAACAAGACATGGCCAGATGACACATACAGTAGAATACTGATTAAAATATTTTATTTTGTTTATGAAACAATTATACATTTTACTACCCAGGAAATATTTAGCAGGCTAAATATCTGGACCTGTCCGCGATTTAGAGTCAAATGTATTTTGACTGGAAATGACATTGGCGACAACCTACAGCCAATGAGAGAGCAAGACACGGGGCTAGTGAATTTCAGAGGGAAGACCCGTAGGCTTACGTCATTCCCTGCATCACTTCTTCCGTATGTGTATTGTACACGAGAGTTGTCGGGGATTCTCCCCAGTTAATCCTGTAATGTGCAAACCGCAGCAACTTCATGATACCTGAAACAGTTGTGTAGAGTGAAAGGAACAGCAAGCCGACGACATTGAATAATGTGTATTGTATACTGGCATTGGAGAGACATGCAAAATGTGCAGAGCAGTGGGTCCCCAGGAGCAGGATTGAAAACCTCCACATACTGTTTACCTAATTTTATGAGAATTGTTCACAAGGTGGCACTATACAGATACTCTACATTATTGTTGATTAACAAATCCCATTGGAAGCAGTAGTCCCATAAAGGCCTTGTTCAGACTGTCATCAAAAATCTGAGTTTTTTTTATGTTATCCAGATGGGTTTTTGAAAGTCTGGACAGCAAAAAAATACATAAAATAAAAAAAGTATGAAATCATTATTATTTTCAAATCTGACTCAAACCACATATGTGACCCTGGACCACAAAACCAGTCATAAGGGTCACTTTTTCCAAACTGAGATTTATACACCATCTGAAAGCTGAGTAAATAAGCTTTCCATTGATGTATGGTTTGTTAGGATAGGACAATATTTGGCCGAGATACAACTATTTGAAAATCTGGAATCTGAGGGTGCAAAAAATCTAAATATTGAGAAAATCGCCTTTACAGTTGTCCAAATGAAGTTCTTAGCAATGCATATTACTAATCAAAAATTAAGTTTTAATATAGTTACGGTAGGAAATTTACAAAATATCTTCATGGAACATGATCTTTACTTAATATCCTAAGGATTTTTGGCATAAAAGAAAAATCTATAATTTTGACCCATACAATGTATTTTTGGCTATTGCTACAAATATACCTGTGCTACTTAAGACTGGTTTTGTGCTCCAGGGTCACATATGGAAGTGGTTTGAATTGCAATTCCAATAGGATTTTTACAGATGCATCTCAGTGTGGGCGCTCTGGCTGCTCAATTCAGACCTCAAATTGTAGCTTGCATCACTCTTAATGCGACACGCAATGAAAACGTCAAAACCGGTCATGGAAATGGCAGAAGTATTCATACAGTAAAATGTAATTTTAAAAATGTGAAAACTTGACATACACAGCAATCAGATTACACATATGATATTTGCAGTATAGACAGCTCTGTTCATTATAACAGGATCAGACTGAAAGATAAACAATTTAATACCACTTCAAGGTTTGTATGAATATTTTTGGACTGCAGGCCCCTGATTTTATACTGATATGACTTCTGTGTGTGTGCAGGGTTTAAGGAAAAGCAGTGCGTGTGGACGTGTTAAGAAGACTATTGTGCCTCGTTCCGTGCCAAACATGGTACAACTGGAGAAATACATCATCTCAGAGGACTCCATCTTTCTTTTACTGCACTATGCAGAGGGTGAGTTGTTTTCATTGTTTTTGCTTTTTGCCTAACTGTGTAAACAAGATGTTGAGTAGTACTTCCTCTTTGTCTCCTCAGGTGGTAAATTGTGGTCTCATATCTGCAAGTATCTGCGTGAGAACAGTCCGGAAGAAAGCTTCAACATAACTTTCATCCAGAAAGCTCACTCTACAGCGGTCCATTCAACCCTGAACCCTGTGCACACCGGTTCCAGCAGTGTGGATTCTCGGGGCCTAAGCCTCGGGGAGGATCCCTCAGCAGCGCAACTGCCAGACTCTGGTGCCACCTCTGAAGAGGAGTGCACCAACAGCTACTTAACGCTGTGCACTGAGTATGAGCAGGAGAAGCTGGAGCCAGATGAGGACCGCAGCTCCCTCGCTCCTGTGTTAACACAGAAACATACATGCTCAGTGTTGAACACCGATAGTCTGTGCTCTCCGATATCGATGCAGGAGCTGTGCTTCTTCACTGAGGAAGAGCAACTAGCCGGCTTTGTGGACCAATGCACACATTCTCCTGACCATCCGGACCAATCACCGCCAATGGAGCTCTTCCAGAGTGACAGGCAAGAAGCCTGCAAGCCAACGTTTGTACCCTCAGATGATGGTTCAGAGCTCACAGAGGAGCCAGTGGAGATGATACAGGAAGTGTCGGATCTCTGGAGGTCCGACAGTGATCAATGCTCGAACGATCTGGTGCCGGTGATTTCCTTTAAAGAGGCTGTACTGGAGGATGCCACTGTCAGCTGTACTGTTGAGGGACAACCGCCTGATCTGTTGGTCAATCTGCCAGTGCTTGAAGATGGCACAGTGGACACGCAGGATGAAGAGCTTATTACTGGAGACATTGCTTTTGCTGCAGTGGCCAAAACCTCTCCTACATTTGGCAGGCCAGATGTTCTACAGAGAGGAGAGAAAGAGGAGTTGGACCAGTCTGTTGATGTGGCCACCTTTCCTCTTCTACACAGACCATCAAAGACATTTTTTAGAACAGACTCATTGACTCTGTCTTCCCCTGAGCTCTCTGGCACACTGGACGCAGCTGTTCCCAGAGCTCAGATGGACTTTGTTGAACATGAAGAAGTGGGCTTGAGGTCCAAAGGCACTATAGGAGAACAGGAGGATGAGGAAGTGTCGAAGTTGTTTCAAGAGCTGGATAAGTTGGCCGCAGTTTCATTAGACACACGCATCCCAGAGGCTCTAGTGAGGAACTGGGCTGCTGACATGGTTATGGCTCTGGATTCTCTGCATCAGGAAGGCATTATATGCCGAGACCTGAACCCCAGCAACATACTGCTAAACCATGCAGGTGAATCAATCAATCTTACTTCATTACACTATTCAAGACCCCTGTTACTTCATATTGGCTTATGTGTTAGAATACTAGTTGATATCAATTTTAAAATGTACAGTCTAGTGCTAGTTAGGTTAGTAGCTAGTTGGGTTATTTGGCAAACCAGCCTGGTTAAATATTGGACAGAACATTTTGACCCAGCTGGTTGGGTTAAATGTTTGGCCCAACATGCTGTGTTGTTTTATTTAACTCAACTATTGTTTAAAAATTACTTTATTGCTGGTTTAAAATGGGTTGGAAATTCGAAATCACACACAGAATTATTAGAGGTAACAATAATAATCAAAAGGTGAACATTTATTAATAAGCAAGAACACCCATGGACAAAAAATATAAAACAAATTGATTTTTTTTTTTGGATGAATACAGCATATTTTACAATATTACATACATTTAAACTCATTTAACAAGCATTTTAGAAACGGGAAACATTTAAAAGCAACATTTTAATTCAAGTGAATTCAACTGTTCTCTGTTATCCGGTGAATCGCCGAAATCTGAGCTGGGCTGCCACCTCGCATTTCATTCGCACCTCTCAGTTAATCAGACCATGTACGAAACAAATAATTATGCAAGTCACTAAACAATGATGACAGCTGTATAGCTGTGAAACTCTATGGCATCATCATATCCAGTGACCTTCTGTAACTGAAGTCTGGACAAAAATATTTCAAACTTGGAAGGTTTGGGTGTGTAATGTTGTTGTTTTCATGTTTATTAATGTTTGTTCATGTAATGTAGAGATTACCAAATATTGTTGTTTTGCCAAACACCTTAAAATAAAATAGTTCAGTTAATATTTAAATAATTTAACGTTTACGGTTCTCTGATATTGGTTAAGGCATTGACATGCAGGTAAAAAAATATATAGATATTTCTATTTTTAGTGTTCAAGGGATTCAATTATTTTTATTTTACATTTCAATTATTTAATTTACTTATTAGATTTTTTTATTAATTCACAGTCCCACTGCAGTTCTTGCATTAAGCTCAGTTTGGAAAACCCTGGTGTGATGTAATGTGTAATGCATTTTATGATGTTGATGTAAAAACAAAATGGAATATACTGTATTTTCTTTCTCTTTGCTTTTTTATATCAATATAGTATGTTTAATGGTAAGTTTGTAACAAGTTAGATAAAGTAATCTTAAAAATAGTCAGAATATATTACCCAAAATGAGTAACCTAGATTACTTTACTAACAACCGCTTTCATTGTGTAATCTGTAATCAGTAACCGACTACAACTTGTATGTAATCTACCTAGCACTGCCAATGAATACAGAAAACCAACCAATTCCATTGGGTTCATTGGGTGTGTATATACAGTATACTGTACATTATATATTATATATAGTGTACAGTACTCTGCATAAATGAGTACACAGATGGCAAAATAAAGATGTAAAATAAGTAACTTACAAGAGTAAATAACAAACATGAGGTATTCTAGTACTTTAAGGGGTGGTTCATTGCGATTTCACTTTTTTAACGTTAGTTAGTGTGTAATGTTGCTGTTTGAGCATAAACAATATCTGCAAAGTTACGAAGCTGAAAGTTCAATGCAAATGGAGATATCGTCTTTTAAAATTCTGGCAGTTTAATGCCTACAAAAACGGCTGGTAGGGACTACAACAAGTTACTTCCCTGGTTCGTGACATCACAAACCCAGATAAACCCCGCCCTCGGGAAAAGGCAGCAAAGGGGGCGATGCCATGCTGCGCTGCTTTAGAGAAGAGGAAGAGAAAACTAGAGGTGCACGTAAAAATCTGTTCATATATGAATCGTGATTCTGTCTTCTAATGATTCTAATGGATTCACAAGTTTCAAAATCAATGTTCTAAAGCAGCGGTTCTTAATACGGTTCCTCGCGTCGCCCTGCTCTGCACACGCTCTGCATCTTTCTCTCTCTCGCTCTCTCTCTCTCATTCAGCTCAGCAATGAACTGTTACAATTATACACTTATTTTCACATAGCTATGAGAAGCGTTATACATGGACGTGTGTGCGGTTGCCGAACTGTATTAAAGCTTTAATCAGAATAAAACCGTATATTAAAAGCTAACAGAAGCAGTAGCATTTACAAACCACAGCGTATCCTAGCTTGCTAACCAATCAGAGCCCATCGCCTATTTCTGAGGGAGGGGCTTTATAAAAGAAGGAAAAATCAGCCCGTTTCTCAGAGAAGGGACAAAGAGGTGTGGAATAAAGGTAAATTATGTGAAAAATAATGCGTTTTTTTAAAAACGAAGCGTTAACACATGTTAGACTGCACCCCATAAACACAATCAAGCCTAGAAAAAAACCAGTGAACCACCCCTTTAATATATCCTCCGTGACTAAGTATTCTATTCTGACCCTTCTTGACACTGAGTGTACAAGTTCATGACACATTGTCACATCGGTCCTGTTTAACTTCTGGAAGATGACCTCCCTGATCTTTAATAGAGAGTGTTGCTCAACTTGTCTCTACCAAACAATCCACAGGTGTTCAAGTATTTTAAGGATCTGTGAAATGGAAAAAAAAAAGTGGCCAAAAATGCATGGATTGAGCAGAGGCTAGCATCTTCTGTTTCAAGTTTTTGTGCTACATCACACATTAGTGTGTGACTTTATGACACTATTGATAAAGCACAACCCCCTCACACCTTCAGCACTCATACATTATATTATGATAATAACTATTATTTTAATATTACTTTATAATCATTATTTTTTTTTTAATTGCCTTACATCTTAAATGTGTGTAAACATCATATATCATTCATGAAATCATTTTATGGGGTCTTGAATTAGAACTAAAGAGGCTAGCACACACTACATAATAACTTTATTAATTTAAGGCTGTGGTAAAAATTTGATCAGAGTTTTATTGACACCCTAACTCTCTCTATTTCTCTCTCTCTCTCAGGCCGTGTGCAGCTCACCTATTTTTGTAGCTGGAGTGATGTAGAGGAGTCATGTGACCCTATCGCCATCTCCAAGATGTACTGTGCACCAGGTCAGCTTGTCTTAGTCTTATAGGCACAGTCTGTGCTGTATTTGTACGCTTTCATTAAATGCACTGTATTTTATTTATTTATTTTTTGTTTGAGCTCACTATCCACAGACTCGGACTTAAAGAGGAAAGAATACAAGTTTCAGGGTTTTTCTTAAGAGTACAGGCAGATTTTTCCTGGATTTACAATTGTTGGGGGAGGGTGCAGGAAGAGAGGTGAGGACTCAATAGTCCATTTTAATGCAGTAGGCATTTTACTTGCAACAATAAAGAAACCTAACTAAATCTAGCTCAAGGGGGAAAAGCACAGTCCAGGGCCAGAGAGAAATTTGTCAGAATCTTGACTGGGCTTGAGCAACAGAACTGACTGGAACCAACAATCAAACAGAACACCAAATATTAGTAACCAAACCGTATTGAGTATATATAAATTTGTTTTGGTATGGGCGCAATTATCAAATGGGAAATGGCCATTCTTTATAATAAATCATTATAATAAATCAAACTGATTATATTTGGAAGTAGAGCTGGGCGATAAAACAATCATGATAATTATCACAATATACTGTTGATCAGAAGGCTTTTAAATCTACAAAGCACCGTCATTTACCATGGATTTACTATAGTAACACTAAATGAAACGAGGTGTTGTGGCAGCAATGTGAGATTCTTTTGAAATGTTCTTATATTATTAATGTAGACATGTATTAAATGTATTAAAGGAGTAATGCAATATAATTATTAATGCCTAGAAACCATATAGTTAAATTTTTACCATGCTATTGAGGTGCTACAGTATATGTGAGGTTTTACCTGTGGTTATCATGATCTAAATGTGTGCTGCTATGAAAGATCAGTGGTTTATTTTAATAAAACCTGGTCAGAATAATTAAATTTAACCATTTAAAAATGAGGTTGTTACAATTTTTTCAGATGTTTTACAGATGTTGTAGTGTTGATTTTGCTAATTATTTTGTACACACTTTCTTTACAGTTGATGAAGAGTAGCAATAAAGCTACTATATTACTCGTTTATTGCTGATGAGTTGACATTCTTGTAGGACAGAGCATTTCCCATCCTACTCTGGTGCAGCATGTATTTAAAGCATAGAAAAATCTGTTACACACTTACTTTGCTCTTCATTTTGGCGCAAAAGCTTCTTGTCTTTGCGACTAAGTGAAAGAAGAGTGAAACAATA
Organism: Sinocyclocheilus anshuiensis; assembly: GCF_001515605.1. Classification (NCBI taxonomy): domain Eukaryota; kingdom Metazoa; phylum Chordata; class Actinopteri; order Cypriniformes; family Cyprinidae; genus Sinocyclocheilus; species Sinocyclocheilus anshuiensis. Next base: position 602,234 of record NW_015554129.1, read on the forward strand.
AATTGTCCAACAAGTGAGACACTCTGATGATACATTTTTTTTCTCTCTGTCATTTAGAAGTGGGCGGAATCTGCGAAGAGACATTAGCGTGTGATTGGTGGAGTTTGGGAGCCCTTTTATTTGAGCTCATAGTAGGAAAGGTGAGAGTATTTCATCAACAGATGCATTATTCTCAGTGAATCATTTTAAAATGTATTTATATATTGATTTCAGTGTGGCAAATTATAATGAAGGGGTTTTGTGATTTCTGTGTATCTCTGCTTAAATACAAAATACTTAAATTTGTTGTTCATGTACAATTTGGTGTATGTGCGTTTAGACTCTATATCGGTGTCATCCTGCTGGCATTGGAAGACACTCATCCCTGAACATCCCAGAGTTTGTGTCGGAGGAAGCACGCTCTCTGCTGGAACAGGTATGTATTACAATTGTGAAAAATGAATATATGTCACAGAGCGAACAGAAGTGAGGGGACACGGTGACCAAAGTGTCTGGGCCAGGCTTCCTCTCCCTTTCTGAGGCCAGTTTATCATAGGGATATGCATAACCTGTTAATGATTTGCACCCTACTCTGTTTAAATGGTAACATACCTCACTTGTTTGCATTTACTGTAATAGACTGTTCTTTCTAGTTGGATGTTTGAAGGCAGCTCCCTGTAATTCTTAAAGGGGTCAGGAACTAAAAAAATCTAAAGCCGCTTTTCCAACGTCGGACCGAAGTGCTTAACTGTTCCATTCTGGGCCAGTCAACATGATCAAATATTTCTGTTTATTTTACTCAAATAGCACACTTGGCCAGCTACAGAGAGAAACTAGTAGCCAGACAACAGGCAAGTGAACAAAGTGCATTCTCCGGGCCGAGAACGGTTCCTAATTGTGCTGAGCTGAGCTCAAGTGGAATCATAACTGGAACTGTTCCTTATCCTTCATAGAACCTTTTGGCCCAATGGTGGAAACGGCTTAATGTTCCCTGATCTTCTGACATATAAGAGCTCATTGCACTATTAAAACATACTGTATGTTTCAGAAATCAAACTTCCTTGTTACTTCAAAAACAGCTTTTATTGAAACCAAGCTGCCAAAAGAACTTCTTTAAGTCTCTTTATTACGTAGCAGAGATGAATACATCAGCACAAGACAGCCTACACAGACAGATATGAATGTCAACTTCATCTTTGTCATTTTGGCCCATCCACTGGTGTGTTAGTGAAGTGATATGGACAGACTGAGAGATGCTAGGATCACTGGACTGAAAATAACATTACCTTCCAAAGGATCCTAGTTTTAGGAAAAAGGGTGTTTATTTTCAACAATGTTGATGACTCAGTAGAGCATTATTTGTTGTTCAGTACATTTCATTGTGGATTCTTTGGTAAACCAACACAATTTGATGCAGGCTTTGCAATCAGACTTTTACAGAAAGATATGAACCCGACAGTAGTGCTGTGATATGGAAGAATTATTGTGCAGTCTGACTTTTTCTTTCCATGACATGAAAAAATACTATAGTAATTTATAGTAAATACTAGGGATGTGCATCTCCATAACTGAGGCAGATGCGATACGCATCTCGATGCATAGCCAACGATACGATACATTGAAGATACTTATGAAGTAGCTAGCGATGCGATGCGATGCGATACGATTCACCCCTATTACGATGCAGTGCGATACGATTTCGATTCGATCCGATTCAACACAATGCGATTCGATGCAATGGATTTAAATTAATCAAATTAAATAAATCAATGGAAATTAAAACTACATTTTAACTGCTATAAGAAACACACATTAAGTAGTAATTAAGTAGTAAGCTTAGTAATTAGGACTGTATTAGCTTACATTTTATTTACCCATTACAATAGTCCCTTTACAGTTACTGCTATCATTAGAATACACCTATATGTAGTTTTAAAATTCTACAAAAGGCACATTTAATGTCCAACAACAAATATTTTAGCAAAATGCATATATGACTCAGAATTATTGTGCTCCGTCTGTTTAGCGTGCATGTGCGCAGCAGCGCTCGTTCACTCGCGTATGCCTCGCCCACTCCTGACAGCAAGCAAGATATATTTGCATGACTTAATAAAAATATACTCGTGACCAGTGGTGGAAAGAGTACTGACAAAATATACTCAAGTAAAAGTACCATTACCTTCCAAAAAATGTAGTGCGAGTAGAGTAAAAGTACTTGTCCAAAAAAACTACTTGAGTAAGAGTAAAAGAGTAGAATACTCATGAATATTGAGTAGTGAGTACTGAGCTGTGGATTCTACCCCCTCATAATAAACGCTGTACACCGCAATTGATACATTT
>NW_015554129.1:604706-610530 GCF_001515605.1 Sinocyclocheilus anshuiensis
ACGTTGTACATTCTGTAATTCACATTATCTTATTTGTCATAAAGAGTGAAGAATATCTTTCATCCAGCAGTTTTACTCTTTAAAATACATCAAAACAGCACGGAAACAATATTCAGCTGAAGAAAAGATGAAAGTTATTCTCAGTACAATCATCCCCATTTAAATCATAAAGTTTGAAAAAATAGATTTAAAATCATGTGTCTCAGATTTAAAACCACTGAGACAGCATATGCTGTTGTTGCACATAAAATATTAATGCTTAGAACAGTGCAAATACAAACATGATGCTTGAAGAATGCGCTTCCAGCAGCCATGACAAACAGTTGGCGGTTAAAGTATTCTATGCACAATTTGATTTGATGAAAGTCACGAGACCTATTACTCTCTATCCAATCACGTTGATGGATAAAAATACAATTAAAATAAGCATGTAACGACCACAAACGGGGGAAAATAGCGGAGTAAAAGTACCGATACATCACTTAAAGTGTACTCAAGTAAAAGTACACAATTTTTAAACTACTCAAAAAAAGTACAATTACTGATAAAAACGACTTAATTACTGTAACGTGAGTATTTGTAATTCGTTACTTCACACCCCTGCTCGTGACATGACAGTTATGCACTAAGGAAAACACAACGTCTCAAATGCATTAAACAGCACAAATATATTCGCTGTTCGTCATGGTGGATCGATTTGATCCATGATCGACATTAAGGGCTGCTTAAGGGCTGCTCACAAATTAGTGAGATTGTGTGAACTTACATTGTCGTTTATGGAACTGCTTTAGCCCCGATTGATTTGTTAAGTTATTTCAAGTCAGATTTTGGACATTAATCCCCGCTTTTCCTCAGGTCTCTGTAGTGTTGTTGTGATACGTCATATTCACGCGCAGCGGTGATGAGAGAACGCGCTTGAGAAACAGTTTCGAGAGGAGAAATCAATCTACATATAAAATATTGGTGACAGATTATTGGTCACTTTCTAAAAGTGTAGCCATCCACTTGTAATTATATATAAATAAATAGTTTTTTACCAAAGCAAATATGTTAGAAACAATGCATCGCGATACAAATGCCAACTTGTATCCGATGCACACTTTTTAAACCGATGCATCGCATCGTTAACTTTTTTTGCCGATGCACCGAGCGAATCGGTGAATCTTCCCATCCCTAGTAAATACTATAGTGTTTTTGAACCATACTATAGTAAAGTACTTGAATTAATTTGATGTGTTAATTCTATAGTTGCTGTAGTAATATAACAACTATAGTAATATAAACAAATTGCTTTAAGGCCCGTTCACACCAAGCACGATAACTATAAAGATAACGATAACGATATAGTTCTAAAAATCATTCTCAATATTAAGGAATAGCAGAGTCCACACCACAGCTATAACGATAAAGGCACAGAGAAACGATATCGTTGGAATCACTTTCAGAACGATTTTTTCCAGCTGATGAACGATAAAAACATTGACACCTAATCAGGATCCATCCTGCTATCACGAGCTCGAGAATTTAAAGCAGCAGACGAGCGTGCGCTTAGAATAAACAGACGATATCGTTCGCTGGTGTGGACTGTAATATCGTTATCTTTACAGTTATTGTTCTTGGTGTGAAAGGGGCTTTACCCAATACTGTACTACGTTTTCTACAACTATAGGGTATATTATACTACAATACACTCCAGTTTACTGTAGTAAAGTATACTATAGTATTTATTACAGTTTATCAGTTCACTATAGTTAATTCTACAGTATGCTGTAGCATTCATTAACAAAGTGTTGTAAATACTATAATATATACAGTATAATACACTTTACTATAGTATAGTTCAAAAACATTATAGTATTTACTATAAATTACTATAGTATTTTTTCTTGTGGGATGTCTGTGGGATGAATGCCACTGTACAATGACCTCTTATATAGTATATAGCCAAAAGTATTGGGACCGCCCCTTCTAAATACACAGGTTTGACTACTTTAGTAATTTCCATGAGTAGAAATCTTAATGTTTAAGTATATAATGATATTCTGGGGAATTGTGTGCTTCTAATTTTATAGCAACAGTTTGGACAGGACCCTTTTCTTTTCTAACATGACAATGCCTCTGTGTATAAGGCAAGGTTCAAAAAGAAATTATTGATTCAGTCAGTGTGGAAGAACTTGACTGGTCTGCAGAAACCCAGCTGAACACCTCTGGTGTGACTTTAAATGCAGACCTTGAGCCAAAAACTCCTCACCACACACCAATATATGGACAAAAGTATATTTTTTTTGGCTCAGACGTTTTTGGCTCAAGGTCGGCATTTAAAGTCACACCAGAGGTGTTCAGCTGGGATTGCTTTCTGCAGACCAGTCAAGTTCTTCCACACTGGCTCAATCAATCATTTACCTTATACACAGAGGCATTGTCATTAGAGTAGAAAAGGGTCCTGTCCAAACTGTTGCTATAAAATTAGAAACACAATTTCCTAGAATATCATTATATGCTTAAACATTAAGATTTCTACTCATGGAAATTACTAATGTAGTCAAACCTGTTCATTAGAAGGGGGTGTCCCAATACTTTTGGCAATATAGTGAATGTTAAAAGATCAAGGGAATTTTGGTTTCTCAGTTCATAACCCCTTTAACTATTGCTTTAAAGAAAGTACATTCTACTGTAACCACCACTCACTCTCTCTCTCTCTCTCTCGCTCTGTCTGTAGCTGTTACAGTATAATCCAGTGGAGCGGCTGGGTGCGGGAGTTGCTGGTGTGGAGGATATTAAGTCTCATCCGTTCTTTTCTCATATGAACTGGACCAAGTAAACCATTAGATAGACTTGAATGAGATGAACGATCTAAACTGACTGTTAAATGTCCATATGTACAAAAACATCAAATGGTGCAGAACACATGCTTATTTCACACAGATTCTTACCTACAAATGGCCAAAGCTCATTGTCAACTGTGAGGAAGTTACAATGTGCCATACAGGAAGTTTCTGTTTATATCAGGAGAAATATCAATACATACATATATCCTGTATAAAACTGTAAATATGTATGGGTGTTTAATTTATAGTGTTTACAAAAAGCAGCTGGCAAATTTCACTGCATGAACATCTTTAGCATGTGCTAGAAGGACATGTACAGAGTGATCCTGGTCAGTTGTTTCGTTTAAATTTATCACAGGCACTACATATTCTCTACTAACCCATCTGATGCTCTGTGTTATTCATTAAATTTCTCTCAGTGTCAGTGGGCTTACATTGTTTTTTTCACTTGATGTGTTAGATTCTCAATGGTGGTTCACACTCTTTAAGATAATTGTAACTGCAGAATCAAGTCACTTTTATTTCTATATTGCTTTATATAATACAGATTGTGTCAAAACAGCTTCACAGAGATAAACAGCAGGATTGATTATGGAAACTCAACAATGGAGTTCAGATTCTATAAAAGATGACAGTATCATTATTTAGCTCAAGTCAGTTCAGAGCACAAAGAAAGGAAGAACTACTTTTAAAAGGTGTTTGTGCATCAGATGATCTGTGTGTGTCTGTTAATAGTGTGATTCACACCAGTGGCCTGCTGGATGGAGGTCATTTTGTAGGGCTCTGGCAGTGCTCATCCTGTTCCTCCTTGCACAAAGGAGCAGATACCGGTCCTGCTGATGGGTTAAGGACCTTCTACGGCCCTGTCCAGCTCTCCTAGAGTAACTACCTGTCTCCTGGAATCTCCTCCATGCTCTTGACACTGTGCTGGGAGACACAGCAAACCTTCTGGCAATAGCACGTATTGATGTGCCATCCTGGAGGAGTTGGACTGCCTGTGCAACCTCTGTAGGGTCCAGGTATCGCCTCATACTACCAGTACTGACACTGACCCTAGCCAAATGCAAAACTAGTGAAAAACAGTCAGAAAAGATGAGTAGGGAAAAAAATGTCAGTGGCCTCCACCTGTAAAACCATTCCTGTTTTGGGGGTCGTCTCATTGTTGCCCATCTAGTGCACCTATTGTTAATTTACTTAACACCAAAGCAGCTGAAACTGATTAACAACCCCCTCTGCTACTTAACTGACCAGATCAATATCCCAGGAGTTTAATTGACTTGATGCTATACTCTGATTAAAAAGTGTTCCTTTAATTTGTTTTTTTGAGCCGTGTATAATGTTTTAATAACATATATTCTTGACATATATGGTGAATACATCTAAAAAATCATATACATTTTACTATGGGGATGGGGATATGTTAGAAACTTATATCTTCATCTACCCAGGGAATATGTGAAAATTATAAATGGCCCTATAAATAACATATATGGTAATATCACTCTTGATATAGGACAATATATGTTATATATTACATTTTTATGGGGTCTTCCCATTTGGATATACCTTGAACACCTGATCCGGAAGACCAAACAAACGTCTGAACCATGTAAACTGGCTCCTTTCAATGTGGAGCATCAAGAAGGACTATACTCCAAGCCCCTCTCAGATGTCTGAGGTTCACACCCTGTCTCAGGGTTAGCCCAGACAGAAATTGAAATCAGGACAACCAAGTAATAAAGTAGCCAACAAATAGCTGTGTGAAAGAAAATGCTAAATCAGAAGTCAGAAAGAGTTTCATTGGCAAGAATGTGTACACACACAAGCAATTTGTCTTGGCGAACGGGAGCGAACCATTTACTTTTAGTTATGCGACTGGTTGCTGTCACTGTGTGGATGCCAGTGGCGGGTTTCTGGCTGACAGCAACTGACTTTTGGATGCTGCAATTCTGATTTTAATTCCGAAAGTTTGTCACTAGGTTTGTGCTGGTAAAACCATGAACCAGTGTCTTGAGGGCCAGCATTGCCCAGTCCTGGTCTAATAAATGACCTCTGGTTAATTTTATTATGTAGATTCAGTTTTAAGCTGGGGACACACTACACGACTAGCTGAAACATTCTAAGACTGACCTCAACACACTTAATATAAACATCATTTAGTATTTTTAATTTATTTTTCCTGATGAAAATGTTAGGTCTTACTATCCTTCTGGGGACATTTGGTCCCCACAATGAAGGAAAAACCTTTATACACACACACACACACACACACTCCAAAGATATAATGCTTTTTATGCTGTATAAACATTATATTCTATCCCTTGTAGAAAACATTGTTTTTACATTGACATTTTTCATTTGTCAGTGATCTTTCTTACCTGCGAATAAAAACATTTAGCTGAAAATATTTATAATGTTTTAAGGCCCAGAAGCTGTGGCTACAACCACACTGCAAGAAAATGTGTTCCAAATCCGATTTTTTTATTTTTATTTATTTTATTTTTTTGCTCATATGCGACTTGGAACATTTTATTTCATGACAGTGTGAACATCACAAACCACATGGAATCTGATCTTTTCGATTCTGATTTGGGTCACTTTCATATGTAGTCCTAAATCTGATTCAGGTCATGTTTTGCATTGTGATCACAGTCTGAACAGTAAAAATGGACTTTCACATCACTCCAGACCGACATTCGTCTTTATTCCGCGCTGACAGTAGATTTTACATACATCAACTAGAGGATTGCGTTTGATATGCTTTCACACTTTCACTGACATGCATACTTTTTAAATATTTTAAATTCATATGTTTTAAAATAATATTGTGAATGATTACATTTATTTAGAAAATATTATTTTCAAAAAATAATGGTAGGATATTCTATTAAGTTGTTAGAGCTCGGTAAAAATAAAGATGTGGTGATGGTCCTAAGTGCAGCAACTTGTGTTTATTTAACAAAAATAACTCGGGTACAGAACAACCAAACTCACGT
>NW_015554129.1:611733-615682 GCF_001515605.1 Sinocyclocheilus anshuiensis
TGTTTCTGATTGTTTGGTCAGAGACATTCACAACAGTGGCCTGCTGGAGGTCATTTTGTAGGGCTCTGGCAGTGCTCATCCTGTTCCTCCTTGCACAAAGGAGCAGATACCGGTCCTGCTGATGGGTTAAGGACCTTCTACGGCCCTGTCCAGCTCTCCTAGAGTAACTACCTGTCTCCTGGAATCTCCTCCATGCTCTTGACACTGTGCTGGGAGACACAGCAAACCTTCTGGCAATAGCACGTATTGATGTGCCATCCTGGAGGAGTTGGACTGCCTGTGCAACCTCTGTAGGGTCCAGGTATCGCCTCATACTACCAGTACTGACACTGACCCTAGCCAAATGCAAAACTAGTGAAAAACAGTCAGAAAAGATGAGTAGGGAAAAAAATGTCAGTGGGCTCCACCTGTAAAACCATTCCTGTTTTGGGGTCGTCTCATTGTTGCCCATCTAGTGCACCTGTTGTTAATTTCATTAACACCAAAGCAGCTGAAACTGATTAACAACCCTGTAGTGCGGACGTTCTTGGCAGTGGCAAAGTAGGCGGCAAAAACAAGCAAAAAACTCTGAAGTCTCTTGAGGTTGCTTTAATTGTCATTTCAGGCATGCATCAAGCAATGGAACAGAAGTCATCCAACGTGTTTCCGAATTCCTGTTTTGGGGGTCGTCTCATTGTTGCCCATCTAGTGCACCTATTGTTAATTTACTTAACACCAAAGCAGCTGAAACTGATTAACAACCCCCTCTGCTACTTAACTGACCAGATCAATATCCCAGGAGTTTAATTGACTTGATGCTATACTCTGATTAAAAAGTGTTCCTTTAATTTGTTTTTTTGAGCCGTGTATAATGTTTTAATAACATATATTCTTGACATATATGGTGAATACATCTAAAAAATCATATACATTTTACTATGGGGATGGGGATATGTTAGAAACTTATATCTTCATCTACCCAGGGAATATGTGAAAATTATAAATGGCCCTATAAATAACATATATGGTAATATCACTCTTGATATAGGACAATATATGTTATATATTACATTTTTATGGGGTCTTCCCATTTGGATATACCTTGAACACCTGATCCGGAAGACCAAACAAACGTCTGAACCATGTAAACTGGCTCCTTTCAATGTGGAGCATCAAGAAGGACTATACTCCAAGCCCCTCTCAGATGTCTGAGGTTCACACCCTGTCTCAGGGTTAGCCCAGACAGAAATTGAAATCAGGACAACCAAGTAATAAAGTAGCCAACAAATAGCTGTGTGAAAGAAAATGCTAAATCAGAAGTCAGAAAGAGTTTCATTGGCAAGAATGTGTACACACACAAGCAATTTGTCTTGGCGAACGGGAGCGAACCATTTACTTTTAGTTATGCGACTGGTTGCTGTCACTGTGTGGATGCCAGTGGCGGGTTTCTGGCTGACAGCAACTGACTTTTGGATGCTGCAATTCTGATTTTAATTCCGAAAGTTTGTCACTAGGTTTGTGCTGGTAAAACCATGAACCAGTGTCTTGAGGGCCAGCATTGCCCAGTCCTGGTCTAATAAATGACCTCTGGTTAATTTTATTATGTAGATTCAGTTTTAAGCTGGGGACACACTACACGACTAGCTGAAACATTCTAAGACTGACCTCAACACACTTAATATAAACATCATTTAGTATTTTTAATTTATTTTTCCTGATGAAAATGTTAGGTCTTACTATCCTTCTGGGGACATTTGGTCCCCACAATGAAGGAAAAACCTTTATACACACACACACACACACACACTCCAAAGATATAATGCTTTTTATGCTGTATAAACATTATATTCTATCCCTTGTAGAAAACATTGTTTTTACATTGACATTTTTCATTTGTCAGTGATCTTTCTTACCTGCGAATAAAAACATTTAGCTGAAAATATTTATAATGTTTTAAGGCCCAGAAGCTGTGGCTACAACCACACTGCAAGAAAATGTGTTCCAAATCCGATTTTTTTATTTTTATTTATTTTATTTTTTTGCTCATATGCGACTTGGAACATTTTATTTCATGACAGTGTGAACATCACAAACCACATGGAATCTGATCTTTTCGATTCTGATTTGGGTCACTTTCATATGTAGTCCTAAATCTGATTCAGGTCATGTTTTGCATTGTGATCACAGTCTGAACAGTAAAAATGGACTTTCACATCACTCCAGACCGACATTCGTCTTTATTCCGCGCTGACAGTAGATTTTACATACATCAACTAGAGGATTGCGTTTGATATGCTTTCACACTTTCACTGACATGCATACTTTTTAAATATTTTAAATTCATATGTTTTAAAATAATATTGTGAATGATTACATTTATTTAGAAAATATTATTTTCAAAAAATAATGGTAGGATATTCTATTAAGTTGTTAGAGCTCGGTAAAAATAAAGATGTGGTGATGGTCCTAAGTGCAGCAACTTGTGTTTATTTAACAAAAATAACTCGGGTACAGAACAACCAAACTCACGTTTATTTAACAAAAATAACTCGGGTACAGAACAACCAAACTCACGTGTAACACAAACTGACAATGAACAGAAAGAAACAGAGCTTAAATACACTGAAACACAGATGCAGACACTAATCAATCAATAAGTAACTAAAGTAACAAATTAATGTACAAAGGAAACATCTAAAAACTGAGAAAATACAAAGTTCAACTAAATCAAACACAAAACACAAATGACTTGTAACAGTATACCCCCAACAAAGAGGCGTCCTCATTAAACAAGAGGTCCAACAGGAGGGTGGGAGGGCTTAGGTGGAGGTCACAGAGCCGGGATACAGGTAGGCAGGGCCAGGGTAGAGACAGAAGCACAAGGACCAGGACACAAGCTTACCCAGGCAGGAGGTATGTGCATGTCCATAACTGAGGCCGATGCGATACGCTCGATGTATAGCCGATGATACGATACATACAGCGGGTAAAATAAGTATTGAAAACGTCACAATTTTTCTCAGTAAATATATTTCTAAAGGTGCTGTTGACATGAAATTTTCACCAGATGTCGATAACAACCCAAGTACATACAAAGAAAACAAAACAAATACCTAGTGATGTTACGTTCTGTGCTGAGGCTTCGGAGTGTGTGTCGAGAAATCCCGGCAGCTTTAGTGAAGCGCGTATCTTGGCCTGACTGGTTCAGGAAGTGGTTCAAATCTTGTAAATTCACAGTCCTCTGCCCTGTTAAACTCTGCCACTTTCCAGTTTTAGACTAATAATATTGCCCCTCCTGCCTATTATGAGCAAAGACTTGATTTACAAACATTTGATAGCCCCATTCATTTCAAGCCAATATGTTTATTACACAGTTATGTTATGTTATGTTATACAATCATTATATACCACTAGAAAATACACATTATATTCATATAAATAGATTAGTCTATGTGGAAATTGATTTTTTTTTCTTCACCATTATCTCTAAGCCATAACTGGCGCAAAATACAGTGTATCACAGATCAAATCAGGTCATCTGTAATGTATCTGCTTGTTTTACACTCTTTGGCTACCAGGTGGTAGTGTGAGCAAATGAAGCCTCGAGAAATAAAACCTTTTGTGAACCACTTGGCTGAAAAGCTTCAATGCTTCATGAGGCTTCATCTTGCCAAATAACTTCAGAAATTAAGTTCTGTCATGACAATTCTCGGAGGGATTGGCATGGTAATGTTGGGGTTCCAAGTGAACCGTACCGTTACCAAAACGTGACGTGTAAACTCTGCTGATCACGGATTGGCCGGAGAGAATCGTCACTACCTGCGTCACTGAACTTGCGACACAAACACAAAAGAACCACTAGATTTAAATCAGCACAGCCAGCGAAGGATCGAACACAACTGTTTTGAACGAGCGCACCTTTTTTTAACAACCAAAAAGTTTTGTTGTCTGTTGCGGAAGAACAGATGTT
>NW_015554129.1:616311-619741 GCF_001515605.1 Sinocyclocheilus anshuiensis
ATTTCTGAAGTGCGCTGCAATACTGCTACAGCAAACAAAAGCCAGGTATTTGAATACTGAGCAGTAAGCTCATTGGCTACTGATACAGGAAAGAACCAATCAGCTGCCATGTGACAATGATGTCGCCAGGTCAGATTGAGCTAGACCTATTGGAGTTTCATGCCAGAACTCTGTATTTATGGAGCAGGGTTGGAACTAGAGATGGGCAAATGAAGCCTTGTGAAGCTTTTGAGGCTTTTTCCTGATTGTACCAAAAAGATTCAAAGCCTCAAAGACAGACCCTACCACTGACATCTAGTGGTCAGCTGCAATTATACCAGCCACTTTCAAATGATTCACACATCTTGTTGATTCCAGTTTCAACACAACAGTAATACTGCCAGGTATTTGAATACTGAGCAGTAAGCTCATTGGCTACTGATACAGGAAAGAACCAATCAGCTGCCATGTGACAATGATGTCGCCAGGTCAGATTGAGCTAGACCTATTGGAGTTTCATGCCAGAACTCTGTATTTATGGAGCAGGGTTGGAACTAGAGATGGGCAAATGAAGCCTTGTGAAGCTTTTGAGGCTTTTTCCTGATTGTACCAAAAAGATTCAAAGCCTCAAAGACAGACCCTACCACTGACATCTAGTGGTCAGCTGCAATTATACCAGCCACTTTCAAATGATTCACACATCTTGTTGATTCCAGTTTCAACACAAAAGCAATACTCAGCAATAGCAGCTGTGTCTTCATTCTGAGAATCATTGTACACACATGAAAGTGTTACTATGTTACTATGAAGCAGGGAGGGAACACCAAGCATTTCGCGTCTCCTTATAATGAATGAAGCCATGCCAAAGATTTGCATCAGTCATCTCGCTTCGCTTCGAGGTGCGACCAAGGAGGGAAGGAGCTCGATGGAGCCGAAGGGGTGGATGGACGAATCGCCAATGAATTCCCGGAAGTCTGTGGTGCAGGCAGAGCGACGACTGACCAAGGCAGAGCCGACTGGACGAGGGAGCCCGGTGGAGCCCTAGGGACGATAGTCCCCAGTGGAGCCGAAGGAGTGAGGAGCCAAGGAAGAGCCGACGTGCCGAAGTGGAGTGATGGGCTAAGAGATTCTAGGCCAGGGGTGGCAAACATCAGTCCTGGAGAGTCACAATCCTGCAGAGTTTCACTCCAACCCCAATCAAACACACCTGAACTAGCTAATCAAGGTCTGAGGGTTACTAGAAAGCTACAGGTAGAGGAGTTTTATCAAGGTTAGAGCAAAACTCTGCTGGACTATGGCTATATAGGGCTCTTCAGTCTCCAGGACCGACGTTGTCCACCCCTGGCCTAGGCAGAGCAAACGGGTCAACACTCCAGAGTGGAGCTGGTAGACAGGAAGCCCAGGGTGGATCCAGGCTGCTAGGAGGAGCCAGCGAAGAAGGAGCCAAAGGGCTGAGTGAAGCCAGTGGAGACAGAGCTGAAGAACTGGGAAGCTTAGGCAGAGGAGGAGGGAGGGATTTCTGGAGACACTGGGTACTTTGAGCTGGGTGGAACCAGGTCTATTTTAATGACGTCCTTAGTACATTTCTGTGCCTGAGAACATTTCAGTTGCATTGCTGTCTATGCAGGGTCAAAAAGCACTCAGATTTCATAAAAAATATCTTAATTTGTGTTCCGAAGATGAATGACGCTCTTAGGGGTTTGGAGCGAAATGAGGGAGATTAATTAATTACAGAATTTTCATTTTTGGGTGAACTATCCCTTTAAGTATACCGTATGTGTAAATTTGTGTTCTTTTATTAATTTGCAAAGCTTCGTATTTGTTTTTTTTTTAGGTAAGGTTTGACTAACTAGGCTAATTAGAAACAATTAACTATCACTTTCCCTTTTGCATTATGCTTGTATTTGTCATTAAGCCGAGAAACACACTACACGACTGTCATGCCGATTATGAATGTAATTTGGTCGTGATGACGGATCACGCCCAGTCAGACCGGGTCTGTTCCAGTTGGGCTCAGCCGCTGTTTGCAGTTGGCAGGAAAATCGCATAGTGTGTGGTGTCTAAAGATTATAATCTTAGAATTCAAAATGCATTCACTGTCAAACGTCATTAAAATGTAAAAATTCTGTAAGGGTAGGTTTTAGTGGATAGAACATATTGTTAGGTCGGAATATATATATATATACAGTGGGGCAAAAAAGTATTTAGTCAGCCACCAATTCTGCAAGTTCTCCCACTTAAAAAGATGAGAGAGGCCTGTAATTTTCATCATAGGTATACCTCAACTATGAGAGACAAAATGAGAAAAAAAAATCCAGAAAATCACATTGTAGGATTTTTAAAGAATTTATTTGCAAATTATGGTGGAAAATAAGTATTTGGTCAATAACAAAATTTCATCTCAATACTTTGTTATATACCCTTTGTTGGCAATGACAGAGGTCAAACGTTTTCTGTAAGTCTTCACAAGGTTTTCACACACTGTTGCTGGTATTTTGGCCCATTCCTCCATGCAGGTTTCATGTGCTACTTTTCAGCCGCGGCGATGACAGAGTAAGCAAAATAATGGCAAAAAACACGTCTTTCAATAAACGGTGCACGATGGTTGCACGCGCACGCAGCGTGCCAGTATAGTAGTCGGCTTCAGTAACAAATGACTCTTATGAACCGGAGTCAAAACCACAAAGCGCGGCCCAGTTCAGTACTAACGAATTGTTTATACATTTGTTCGTGAATCAGATAATTACTGCTTTTCAGGTAACTCAGAAGTCCTCTGAGAAATCTAACAATAACATGAAATCAATAAGATGCCGATCACGGAAACTAATAGCAGAGTTAGGTAAGAATCTAGTCGTATTGCAGTTTTCTCGATTGTTAACATAACTGATTTTAGTTGGCACTTTTTTTCCAAACAATTAATTCTGTTTTCAAAACAAAGACACCTTTCTCAAAAAGTTTAACAATGAGTAAGTTAAACATTAGTTTTTTATTTTTTTTATTATTATTATATAATTTTTTTTTATTATACATTAAAGACATAACATGCAACATTTACAACTTTAACAATACATCCAAAAAGATAACACAATTAAAGGAATGGGTTTACATTACATAGAAAAAAAAAAAGAAAAAATCAATAAATAAAAATCAATAATAATACTTAAAGAAAAAATCACGATTTATTTCCAGAACATGATGCATGATGGGATACGCTAACCCTTGAATAGTGCTCCGTTGCGGTATTCGAGATAGTAGGCTTGTTTGAGATGAGCAAAATCTGCGCAGAACCGATCACCGCGAGATGCATGCCGGTTAGAAAAGCGGCAATTTTGAACGCGTTTCTTTTGTACGTGTAGACACGCACGTTTTGGCCGTGTTAAGGCGTCAGTTTTTGCCGCGTTTATTTGGTTCGTGTAAAGAAGCACAGTTTGACCGCATTAAGAGGACAAAT
>NW_015554129.1:619783-620002 GCF_001515605.1 Sinocyclocheilus anshuiensis
ACTGTCCTGACTGTGCTTATTTCACTCCTCCCCTCACTGCAGCCGCCTACTCTTGCTTACATTTCAGGCGAAGCGAGGCGAGGCGCATCTCAAACAAGCCTAGTGTGGGTTTAGTGTGCGTTAAGGGCACTGCGCTTTGGTATTTTTAAAGGGGTCATATGATGCGATTTAAATTTTTCCTTTCTCTTTGGAGTGTTACAAGCTCTTGGTGCATAAAGA
>NW_015554129.1:620208-621068 GCF_001515605.1 Sinocyclocheilus anshuiensis
TATACATATATACACACACGTGTGTGTGTGTGTGCGCGCGCGCGCGAGTGTTTGTGTGTTTAGCTAAAATGCTGTCTATGTAGGGCATTTCGCAAAGAATTGAGACATGACCGCGGATTACGTCACTGTTTCTTCCCTTGCTTTCACAGGTAAAACAACACACCTGAGCTCTGAAGCAGGTAGATACAGATGAATGTGTTGCTCTTGACAGCTTTCGACAGGAAACCCTTTAAACGAATTTTTTTTTTTTAATAGGAAACAATGCTAAGCGACTGATCTAGATTTTTACCAGTCAGTTCTGCTGACACTACAGCTAAAGTGGATTGGCGAATTTTTAAGAAATTTATACCTCACACCAGGATACTTTTAAATTCAACAAAAATGGACTCGTGGCGTTTTCTTTTCGCTGCCTTGGTTTTTATTCTCGGTGTTCATGGCGGCGAAACACAGAGTAGCACAGAGGACAAACTCACATCAGCACAGGGCCAGTGTGTCCAACCTTTCAGGCACGGTCGGGAAGACTTTGTTCTCGACACGGAAGAGTCGATTGAGGATGGGGCCGTTTTCCTGTCAAACCCGAGCGTCGCGCACAGGAACGCGTGCATTGCTGCGTGCTGCAGAGATCCCAGATGCAACTTGGCCCTCATAGAAGACGGATACGAGAAGGGACCCAACAACAGCTGCTTTCTCTTCAACTGCTTATATAAGCAAAAATATGTCTGTCGATTTATTCAGAAGAAGGGGTTCACAAATTATATACTGGATTCAGTCTACGAATATTACCTGAACGGCCGCAAAAGTGGTAAACTTTATTATTCTCTCTCTCTCTCTCTCTCTCTCTCTCTCTCTCTCTCTCTCTC
>NW_015554129.1:621386-624456 GCF_001515605.1 Sinocyclocheilus anshuiensis
TATATATTTCCAAATGTCTTAACTTACTCTTCCTGTTAAATGACTCACTGGATGTGTATGATGAATGCAAGGTTGTGCAGCAATTAAGCCAGTGGCTCTCAGATCTGCCTTCAGTCCACACAGTGCTCACTTTTCACAATCCAGTCAATAACCAGTAAATGTAATCAAGTCTCGATAGTTCATTTTTGATAGTTCATTTCACCTAGAAATACATCACAATACAGTAATAAACTTAGTTGCAACTTTTCAGCTTGTTTTGTCCAAGTACCCCAGCATCATAGCTAATTATTGTTACAATAGTAAAATATTGAAAAATAATATATTAATAAATGAATGTTAACAAACATGAGGTCACCTTCAGTTTAAAGACTTTAAGAATCATAATTTTCTTATTCTGTGCAGCAACTTTTTAATTTTGTGTGTGTACAGGGGCTGATTCCATTCATCTGTTCTAAATATATATATATATATATTTAAGGTCCCTCAGACTGCCACATTAGCAAAATAGTGTACTCGTACTTTTCAGGTTTATGATGCCATTACTGGAAGAACTGTTGACTTTCATTAGAATTTTGGCAGGAACTTATGGGTACCATCTTCTGACTCAGCCCTTTTCAAAAAGGTAGAGGTTCTCTAGAGGGTTATATTATAAAGATACATCAGGTATTTTTTTCATTTTTAGGTGTATAAAAGATTGATATTTTGTCTTTAATCAAGCAAGGTGTAGGCCTAATTATATGAATGAATTTTATTTCATTTTTTAAATCTGAGTGATTGTCATTTCAACAAGTATATGACCATGATATGAATGTGTATAATCACACAGTAACTATTCTTTTGTTATTTTAAGTCATGTACATTCTTTAGCAGTGACTATTTACTAGTGAGTGGAATATCATTGATATTTTTCTTCAGCTGGGAAGGACAAACCGCCCATTGCCAATGCTGGACGGGATGTGGTGGTCCAGCCTAATGAGGAGGTGTTGCTGAATGGCATTGAGAGTTGGGATGATAGGGACATCATCAGCTACGAATGGATTCTCATCAGTGGAGATGAATCTGTCCGTATAGAGGTATTATATTGGATTCTAGCGTTTGAGCTGATATGATATTAATGTTGTCAGGCAATTATGTTTCCAGTTATGATGTTAAAATGAATTAAGATGCTTTTAAGGGATTGTTTCTTTGTCATCTTAAAAAAGCGAATTCTGTCATTATTTACTCACCTTCATGTCATTCCAAACCTGTATGAGTATGATAACTTTATGTAGAACATAAAAAGAAATGTCTCCATGTTTCCCTCACTCACTAGTTGACAGCTTTTGTTTTATAGCATAATAATACCCAATATCTGATCTGAATCTAATTAACTGCTCAACAGAAAACTGATCTGCCAGACCAGGTGAAGGTGTCCAAGTTGGTACCTGGGGTGTATAAGTTCAAACTGACAGTGACAGATTCTGCACACCATTCTGATTCTGCTCAAGTCACTCTCTTGGTTCTCACTCCTGAGCAATCTGAGCGTGAGTATTATTTTTAATTTGCTTTGCTGACGCACTCCTAGGCTTATACCTTTAGAAATAAGGCTCCATATTTATCTCACTATTAATGAGAAGTAAATGGAAAAACAAACTATAGTGCTAACTTATTTTTATGGAGTTGTTCTCCTACCTGTCATCTTTGTAAATGTTTAAGAATACCATAGTATTTTTTAACCTGGAAAATAAACTTGGAAATAAACAGAGCTTTATGTTGATATATTTAACATAAAGAAACGTTTTGTACTAATGTGGTTTATGCTTTAAAATGGCATTGTGTAATGTGTACTATGAATATTGCTGTCTCTTATGACAAACTGTGTTAGTAAAAAATAAAGGAGATTAAGGTAAAGCACATTTTCAGACATGTCTTAGGCTTACAAATAACTAATGTAGTGATGGGTTGGGGATGACTCTCTCTCTCTGTGTGTGTGTTTTTATTGTGTGAGAGACCTTACCGCTCCCTCTGCAAATGTGCAGAACCGGTTTGACGTGTTACAGGCTTTGAGTCATAGTTGCGCAGTATATGGATAACTGCTCTGCGTAAACACAAAACACACCCCCAGCAAAGACCTATTAATGAATTACAGCAAACTGTGAAGATAAATTATCTCGTAGCATTCTCTTCTGTAACCTTCTGTAACCTCAAACTTCAGTAAATGTCACAAATGACATTTTGGACTTGCCTAACAAAGAGGCAAAAAGAACTGGAGAGGGAAAAATATGAAGGTGGAAAAGGGGGGCAGCAGGAGGGGAAATAGATATCAATAAAGTATTTTATGGTAAAATGACAGAAGAATGAACCCACTGAAGAAATTAGGTCAGTTTTAGCAGCTGTTGAATCATTGCATGCAAATGCTTTTTACTCACTGTCTAATCACCCTGTTTATGTGACGCATCCATGTCTGGTTCATGACTACAGCAGCACATTTTGTGTGATGGAACATGTAATTTTTTTACTTTTAAGATAATGATATTCCATTAAACAACAACTTTACACATGCATATATTTACTTTAGGGAATTGTTTGTCATAAGTCATACAAAATTTAGAGAGGATTATGCCTAAAGCAAAAATAATAAGTACATTTTCTGAAGGAAATATACGTGGTGCCTGTCGTGGCAACACTGCAGTTGATAGGGTGCTTACAAATGTGGTTGCTACAGTGGCTGCCCTACCCTGGGTGGTTGCTAGACTGTTGCTAGTGTGTTCAGGGTGGTTGCTAGGTCTTTGGTTGGTTGTTCTGGGTGGTTGCCAGTAGAGCCCAACATCATGTCTCTGATATTCTGGTGCTTGTTTATGTTCCTATACAGTTGCTAGGCTCCTCTGGATGGTTGCTAGGGTGAACCAGTAACCAAGTTGATAGTTACAGACTAGTTGTCTATATGTGACCCTGAACCACAAACCCAGTCATAAGGGAAATATTTCTGAAATTTATACTGAAATTTCTGAGATTTATACATCTTCTGAAAGCTGAATACATAAGCTTTCCATTGATGTATGGTTTGTTACGATCAGACAATATTTGTCTG
>NW_015554129.1:624557-635624 GCF_001515605.1 Sinocyclocheilus anshuiensis
TATAGATATATATAGATATATATATATATATATATATATATATAGATCTCTATATGTTCTGGTACTAGAATGTGACTGAAAGGTCCTTGACAAAAGAGACCACTACTATAATGTTCTTGTCCAGAGATATCCCTCTCATATAACATATTGGATGCTGGCTAGATTAAGTTAAATGAACACAGCCCTAAGTCTCCATGATATTCTGATCCAGAGTCTGCCTAATTCCTTCTCAAAGGGATTTTTCTGTATGGATGGGCGATAAAACCAAAATCTTTTTTCTCAATATTGTATCATAATATTATGATATTACGTCACTATAATGATGTGTAACAGGCTGTTACGATACCAGCAGTTCTAAATAGCAGCTTCTATACAACAGCAAAAACTATTACTAGGCTAATTAATACAAATAAACAGTCAGTAATAAAATAAGAAGCTTAATACAAACAGAACATTAGCGTAAAGGCAATAAATAAAAAATACATATCAAATGCATTCTAGAGAGTGTATCTAAAAGTATTCAGTTACGAAATACTAAAGAAACTAAATAAAGTAAATTTATTCCTAACCTTAAATTGGTAGAGAAGTTATTCGGTCGAAAGCGATGAGCTAAATTAGGCTGCTGTCACTTTAAGACCTAATGAATGGATCCATTATAGTGATATCCAAATTTCTCCCAGCTGTTTACATACACTTAAGACATAACCATAAGTAAGGTTTGTGAATATTTTCATAAATACCGGCCAAGACAGCCATTTTGGCTTATTGGGCCTCATTCATGAAACACGAGCAGAACAAATTTTTGTGTAATCGTTCGTAAAGCTGTTTTTGGATTCATGAAAGTGTTCATACATAAGCTTTCCATTGATGTATGGTTTGTTAGGATTGGACAATATGTGGCCGAGATACAATAGATTTGAAAATCTGGAATTTGAGGGTGCAAAATATTGAGAAAATCCTTTAAAGTTGTCCAAATTAAGTTCTTAGCAATGCAAATTACTAATCAAAAGTTAAGTTTTAATATATTTACGGTAGAAAATTTACAAAATATATTCATGGAAAATGATCTTTACTTAATATCCTAACCATTTTTGGCATAAAAGAAAAATGGATAATTTTGAACCATACAATGTATTTTTGGCTATTGCTACAAATATACCCCAGCGACTTAAGACTGCTTTTGTAAACACAGCTGGAAAGGGAGGGAGGGCTTCACTTCTGCGGCTCTCTGCATGTCTGTGATGTGCCGATCATTGGGCCTCATTCATGAAACACGAGCAGAACAAATTTTTGTGTAATCGTTCGTAAAGCTGTTTTTGGATTCATGAAAGTGTTCGTATTTTCAAAATGTTAGTTGGTACGAAAGAAATGTACACCAGCTCCTTACCACGTGTAAATGGTGTGTAAAACGTTCTGTGTTCTTTTTGCCAAACTGATGGCACTGAATTTTGATGCACTGCCATTATAAAATTTTACCAGTTTGTTTGCGCCTGGGTTTTATTTTTTTTAATTGTTAATAAACTGTTTAGCTTTGGGTAAAACGCAGCGCTTGTCACTGTCACTTTTTACCCAGCCATCCAATCAGTGGAGGAGGGGCGGGACAAATACTACACCGACCAATCATCCTACTTGTACAACAACTGAACAACAACAGAGAAGTTAATATTGCTGGCTACTGCATTTTTATATTAGTGATTGGAACTTCGGATAATTTTACCGATTCGGATCTTTGAGTCTCGTTCAGCAAAATGAACAAATCTTTTTTTTGAGTCATTTCGTTCATTTAGTTCATTTTAGCAAAATGTAATTAAAATGTTACGTGTTACTTCCCTAACACATCTACTACTTACGCAAATGTTGATCACACTACAAACAAGACAAAACTATAATGCTATAAGAAACAGAAAATATTAATTAATTGTTTACCTGGATCTTTAGTCTATGCAAGCTCACCTCACCTCTTATCTGACAAGTCTTCGGGTTTGAGTCGTTCGTTCATCACGTGACAGCCCCATAAGCTTAACCAATGCAGTCTGAGCCGGAAAGAGAATTGATTAGTTCATCTTTCGAGTCTCGAGTCTTTTTCGTTCTTTTGTCACGTGACGTGACAGCAACCTTCCCAATCCTTACAAACGGGTGCATAGTGCATAGTGTTATTATTATTATTATTTACTCTTACAGTTACGTGATGCATTTCTGGTCTCAAATTGTATTTCAAATTTATTTCTTACAGTTTATAAATGTGTGAATTTCTGTCATGATGGTTCTTTTCCTGTGGTAATAAAGGTAATAAAGAGTTGGTTATGCTTTACATTTTGTCCATATGATGGTGAAATCACTTTGATAAAGCAGTTTTTTTTTTTTTGCATTGTTTAAGCTTATGGCGCTGCTGCGTGATGAACGAACAACTCAAACCCCAAGATTCGAAACTGGTTAACTAATTCCAGTACAGAACCTATAGAATGTGAAACTGAACGAATCACTCCCCGAGGCGACTCGTTCTTCCCGAGTCACATTAAAGATTCGTTCAAGAACAACCCATCACTATTTTATATTCAGTAATATTCTTCAAAATGAGATACTAGTAATGCGTTACTGCTGTGGATATTCCTAATCATAGCAACCAAAGCGTCTCAGCTGGAAAAACGCTGTGCCACCAAAGTGTTCTCAAGCGCCACCAGCTGGTCGTTTTAAGAAGAGCACCTGACATTTTTTCAGCTGGCTAAAAACTCTTTGGTGGACACACTTTATTGAATATTTATTGTTTGGCATATGGCCTATTAGTCTTTTTTGCATTTATGCAATATACTGGAGCCAAACCTGAGAAAGTAGACCAGAATATTCCACTGCGTTCCTGGACACGCAATTTACGTATTTTATATTAGTGATTGGAACTTCGGATAATTTTACCGATTCGGATCTTTGAGTCTCGTTCAGCAAAATGAACAAATCTTTTTTTTGAGTCATTTCGTTCATTTAGTTCATTTTAGCAAAATGTAATTAAAATGTTACGTGTTACTTCCCTAACACATCTACTACTTACGCAAATGTTGATCACACTACAAACAAGACAAAACTATAATGCTATAAGAAACAGAAAATATTAATTAATTGTTTACCTGGATCTTTAGTCTATGCAAGCTCACCTCACCTCTTATCTGACAAGTCTTCGGGTTTGAGTCGTTCGTTCATCACGTGACAGCCCCATA
This sequence comes from Sinocyclocheilus anshuiensis, assembly GCF_001515605.1. Taxonomy (NCBI): domain Eukaryota; kingdom Metazoa; phylum Chordata; class Actinopteri; order Cypriniformes; family Cyprinidae; genus Sinocyclocheilus; species Sinocyclocheilus anshuiensis. The sequence goes on from NW_015554129.1 coordinate 627,767, forward strand.
AGCTTAACCAATGCAGTCTGAGCCGGAAAGAGAATTGATTAGTTCATCTTTCGAGTCTTTCGAGTCATTCGTTCTTTTGTCACGTGACGTGACAGCAACCTTCCCAATCCTTACAAACGGGTGCATAGTTATTATTGTTATTATTATTATTATTTACTCTTACAGTTACGTGATGCATTTCTGGTCTCAAATTGTATTTCAAATTTATTTCTTACGGTTTATAAATGTGTGAATTTCTGTCATGATGGTTCTTTTCCTGTGGTAATAAAGGTAATAAAGAGTTGGTTATGCTTTACATTTTGTCCATATGATGGTGAAATCACTTTGATAAAGCAGTTTTTTTTTTTTTGCATTGTTTAAGCTTATGGCGCTGCTGCGTGATGAACGAACAACTCAAACCCCAAGATTCGAAACTGGTTAACTAATTCCAGTACAGAACCTATAGAATGTGAAACTGAACGAATCACTCCCCGAGGCGACTCGTTCTTCCCGAGTCACATTAAAGATTCGTTCAAGAACAACCCATCACTATTTTATATTCAGTAATATTCTTCAAAATGAGATACTAGTAATGCGTTACTGCTGTGGATATTCCTAATCATAGCAACCAAAGCGTCTCAGCTGGAAAAACGCTGTGCCACCAAAGTGTTCTCAAGCGCCATTAGCTGGCCATTTTCAGAAGAAGCTGGCTAAAAACGTTTTGGTGGACACACGTTATTAAATATTTATTGTTAGGCATATGGCCTATTAGTGTGTTTTGCATTTATGCAATATACTGGAGCCAAACCTGAGAAAGTAGACCAGAATATTTCACTGCGTTCCTGGACACGCAATTTGCGTAGCTGTAATTCATAGGTGAGGATTATGCTAATTGTGAATGAGCGTGCACACTGGCCCTATTTACGAATGATTGGAATTGATTAACATACGTATGTTTAACTATCAAATCGGATGTTTACGAAGCGTTTGTGAATCCGGAGAAGAGTTTTCGGGAAGGTCCGTTTTACGCAAAAATTACTCCGAATTGACTCCTATATTTACGAATGTTTCATGAATGAGGCCCATTGTGTGTATTTGGGAGCACACTGATTTGGAAGCCAAAAGTGTACTTTGCTTGCCCGTGTTTTGCTCCATCTCAGTCTGTCAGACAGCGTGGGAGTGCTGCGTAATGATTGTTTAGTACCAGTTATTATTTCTCGTACTGCAATACCCCCCGGCTCTACCCAAACATCATATGCCCTGTTGCTTATAAAAGTAGCAGAATTCTCAATAAGCCAGAACGATTCCACACCTCATTCATGTGTGTATAACAAACAGATTGAGATGAAAACAATGGTAATAGTGGTAGTATGTTTTTAGTATGGCAATTATTATTTTTTTTTTCTCAAGCACTCTTAATAATACAGAGTAAGACAAATTTACTTAATTTGCACTATATTATTAATAAAGTCTTTTAAAAATAAAAATGTATATTTGTCTGTTTTCAGTAAACATGATTAAGAACACAATTTTAGCAGTGTTAGTGGGTATAGTACTATGCACCTGTTAGATCATTGTCTTATCATGAATGAACTTGTGATGAAATGCCACAGGAATGAAGACATTCTCTTTTTACTAAAAGTTCGGCTCTGAATTCTTTCTGGGACATATGGTGATACTGTGGGCATATGAATGATGAAACTCAAAATGCCCACTGGGTCAAACAATAATGTAGACAATCCCTTGAGCCCCTTAGGAACTTTATGTACACCCCTGCATTTTGAACGTGCCAAAATGGTTCATCCCACGTGCATGCTTCAACAATAACTTGAACTTCAACAATGAACTTACAAAGAAGTAACTGAAAGGAACATGTCTTGTCATGTTATTCATGCTAACAACTGCATGTTGCCCTATTTGCCCAGTTGTATTTGCACACTCAATTCTACATTTTCTTCAATTTCCTTGTGCTTGATTTTTGAGTTTACGCGTAATTACATATTTGACAAGTGTCCAATTTATTTTCTTTTTCTTACTATTGCACTTATAAGCTCCAGTATTTTCGTTGATGGTTCCACGAGGAACTGTTAACATCTATGAAATCTTTCAATTGCACAGAAGGTTCTTTATAGTGGAAAATGGTTCTTTAGGTTATTCAAATGTTTTTCACATTAAGAAAAAAAATTATTTAAGAACTATTCATTTTAAGATTTTTTTGGGGGGAAGCCAAAATTGTGGTTCTATGGCATCACTTTTATTTCTAAGAGTAATGTGCTTGCATTATTATTTTTATTATTATTATTATTGCGTATGCTTGTGAGTTTGCTCAAATTGCTAACCCTAGTAATAAGCTCATGACTGGTATCCCAGTTAGTGTGGCTTGTTGAGGAGAGGTCTACTGTTACTTTTCGAAGCAATCTGACTTTCACCTGGTGGGCAAACAAAAAGTCCCTTAGACTAAAGTTGAAGGGACAAGAATATCATGGACTCTTTACATCTGTATTTAACATGTGTTTTCTGAAATTGGGCCAAGATTGGATCACACCTGACCACATTAAAAGAATGGTGTAAATACTCCCAAGATACATTTTGATCTGATTGTGATCGGATCACTGAACACGCATTTGGGTGTGGTCTGGCCACATTTATTATGGGTGTATTATATACAAATGACAGATAAGTTAGGAGTAGCTCTTGAGAGACCAGCAGCAAGGTTGTGAGGGAGTAAAGGTTTAAGCAACTAATAAACAATAAGCTAGACTGACTTTTCAGGGTGGAAGATAAATTTCTTACAAAATTACTGTGGGTTTCTGGAAGATACATTCTTCAAAAAGTGTTACAAGAGATAGTAATAATTGTCCTACAAGAGTCATTCTTATTCTTATCCGTCTTTAAGTATTTCATGACACCAGTTTTTCTATAGTATTTTTATTTTTTTTTAATTAGTTTGCTGTTATATTATTTACATTTTTTGTCTGAATTTAATTTTAAATTTCTGTAGTTTTTATATTTAAAAAAAACAATACTAATTAGTTATTTATTTTAGTTTTTGTCAGTTTAGTTTTTGTTTTAATGATTAACCCTAAAGTGCACCAGCTGGCTTAATGCTCAAATTCACAACAGTTCTGCTATGGATTTCTTTGGAACTATGTTTGTTGGCAAAATAGAGCAAAAACTTATTTAAAATTATGTCTATGGACAAAATGTCACTTAATATTAATCGTAACTCTTATGGAGCATTAGTATAAAATCAGTATCAGGGTTGCAATCATGCTCACTCGTTAAAGCAGTTCTCTTGCTCTTACGATATTGCATAAATATTTCATGTTAAAAAAAAATCTCTTACAATAACTTTTTTCTTACTTTTTTTGCAATCAAATCTTTTTGCAAATTTTATCTGAATAACTGAATTTTTGGGCTATTTGTATTCTTTATGGTGATATTTTAGAGGTGGAATCCCCACAGATTTTTGACTTGGCACAACAGTAGCAAAAGCCATCAAATTAGAAATGTATTGATTGCATTTGAAGCAGGACATTTTACATCAATCACAGTATGATAACAAATAAATCAGACAATGAACTGGCAATTTAGTAACATTCCCCCGCCTTGAAATAAAATTCTGAGTGCAGTCTGAGACTAAGACTAGACCAAGTACAAATGCAGTTGATACTGAGACCTTCAAAAAATGGTCCTGAGACCGAGACCGGTCTTGAGTATAGCTATACTAAATGTATTGCAACACTGATTTGTAATATACTATAATGAGAGGACTTGCAAGTGTATAGAACTGCTCAGTCAGTGAGCTTGTGATTGAATGAAACTCTATTTTGAGCAGCATAGAGCGGATCATATATCATTTAAAAATTGTGTGGCCATTGTGTTCACGCCTTCAACAGAATTGCCTACAATGCTCAATGCTGCAAACGCTCTTTAGAAGTGCAAACACAAATATGCTCAAGAACAAAATCTGAAAATTTTAAAGGGAATCATTTTAGTTTTATTTTTTGTTAACAGTAAAAACATTGCATGATACTTGTGATTCTTTTTAATCCTTTCTTACCTTAGAAAAGTCTCTGAGAGACTGACATCTTATTCTTTTGTACAATCTAGGTAGGTTGTAGTTCTGGAAAATTATGGCACTGAAGACTAAATTGTTCCTGGTGGTTCCACGCTTAATTCTTTCTTACATTTTTAATTTTATTTAATTAATTTTTTTTTTTTTTGCAGTTAAATACGAGTGTTTTCTTCTCAACCTTTTTTTTTTCTTTTTGCAACCCTGTAAATTTCTTGTTCTTTTACTGATTACCTTCACCTTTGTTGTAGTTCTCAAATCAAATGTCAACTCCATAGGAATGCGGCTCTATTGTATTCCAATTCTCGTAAGGGTAATCACAAGCCCCGATTTCCCAGCGAAACAAGGTCAAACAGCAATACAGATTAAATGAAGCAAGTTTTTGTTGTTGTTATTTGTCCAGTAGAAACCTATCCTGATTTGATCCCAAACACCCCATTATTCTTTAATTCATCATAACTGAATTAACATATCATTTATTTGATCTGTCCCACTAGGTCACTGTTTGGCCCCTAAAAAGGTTGGACCCTGCCGAGGTTCTTTTCCTCGTTGGCATTACAACGCTGCATCCAGCAAGTGTGAGAAGTTCATCTTTGGAGGGTGTAAAGAGAATAACAACAACTATCTCTCTGAACAGGAGTGTTTGAATGCCTGTAAAAACACGACAGGTAATGATCATCTCATTGCACTGAGGCAGTGGTTTAAAGGAATACCCCATGTTGTCATTTATTTGTGTCATTCCGTGTCGGTATGCTTTTTCCGCAAAGGAACACAAAAGGAGAATTCTGAAGAACCTTCACTTGGCTCTTTACTACACAAGAATGTCAGTTGTCACACTATAAGAAAAGCATCCATGCAACTTTCCAAGTCTTCTGAAATTTTAATGTTGTTCTTTACTGACTATCTTCTTGCTACAGTTCCCAAATTAAATGTGGCGCCAGTGGTGCATGCCAGACGCCAATAAGAATAACCAGCATAACTTTTTTGTGTGTGTTTACCATACAGCATGGTATAAAACGTGGCATATTTCCTTTTAGGAGCTACTCTTAAGCTGCTGTAGAAAGCAACATTTTCAAAACAAATTCAAAATTCTCCTTTGGTGTTCAACAGAAGAATAACAGCATGTAGGTTTAGTGCAAAATGAGGCTGAGTAAATGCTTAATTTTGGATGTGCTGCTCTATATGGCCATACATTTTATCATAGAATTTTTGTTTTTGCAAATTCCATTTTTACATTTTATACCACCCCACCCACCATATATAACCCTACCCCAATCCCCAATCAGAACAAAAGGACATCTGAAAAGGGGGAATGGCTATACATTTTAGAGAATATTTTTGGTGAAGGTCCTTTTGTGTTTTGAAATGACAGTGCTCCTGTGCAAAAAGTGGGGTCCATAAAGAAATAGTTTACCGACCTTGGTGATGAGCTTGACTATCCCCTTACTGAAACTTCTAGAGTGCCTTTGGGATGAATTAGAGTAGTGACAACCTCAAAGCATGACCTCACTGATGCTCTTGTGTCTTGAACATTTAAACACATTTACATTTTCTCGTCATTTATTCACCCTCATGCTGTCCCAAAGCATATGACTCACTGGCATCTGTGGAACACAGAGATTTTTAGAGAAATAATCCATCTCTGTGACTTGCCACTTCAAAAACCACAAGCAAAAAGGTGATGAATCAATGTTAATGTCAGCATGTTGTGAAGTCTGCAGTGAGTGCATTGCGTCACTCTTCGCAACATGACATTTACGTCGTAAACTCGTGAACAGCTGGCCAGAAGCAATGGTTTGGGGTTTTAAAAAAGTTTCAAATATTAGTATTTTTCTCACACACCTATCGTTTTGCTTCAGAAGACATTGATTCATTAAATGGGGTTGTATGGATTATAGTTCTGTTTGTTTTGCATGCTATTGGAAGCGCTAACTTTGGAAGTTCCGTATACTTCCAATATGGACATACAGAGATGGATTATTTTTCTAGAAAATTTTGTTTGTGTTGGAAGGCATATACATCTGGAGCGGCATTAGTTTGAGTAAATGATAAGAGAATGTTTTAGTTTTGGGTGGAGCATCACTTTAATTTCAAAAGCATGGCAAAACCTCCCTTTGCTACTATAATAGCTTCCACTCGTTTGGTCCATTCACAATATGCTGGTTCATAAATGCAGGATTTGCCTCCATTCAGACACAAGAGCATCAGCGAGGTCAGATACTGACGGTGGGTGAATGCTGTGGCATTAAGATTTGTCCTCACAGAAATAATTGGAATAGCCAAACCTATTAATTAGATGGAGGTGCCCACATACTTTTGACCATGTTTATTCCTTTATTCCTTCAAGTTATTTCCTTAAATAAAATCTCAGTATCTCATAGACTTTTACTAAGTAACGTCTAATCAAATATTGTCCGTCTGCAGTAATACCTGGAGATACGAGAAAGCTGCCCAAGGAAGGTATATTTACTTGAGATTTCTCCTCAGCCAAATATACGGTGTAAAATTTCCTCAGGATTTGTTGGTTGTTTAAATGAGTGTTTTTGTTTGTGATACAGACTGTACTTCATCGTGTGGAGAAGACAAATTTAAATGCTCTAACGGCTGCTGTGTGAAGAAAGAGCTTGAGTGTGATGAACAGCAGCAATGCAGCGATAGTTCTGATGAGGAGAACTGTGAACAATGTGAGACACTTACCATGCTCACACACCTCATGACATGTACTCAATGGTTCTAAACGTACTTCCTTTACTTTTTAGTGACTAATGGCCTGACTCGACTTCTAGGGATTGAGGTGAATAAAAAAGGTGAGTTTCATGCTTTGCTGAAGAATTGTATTGCGCACCAGCAGCCTGACATTAAGAAATAATTCACCCAGCAATTAAAACTGCCATAATTTACTTGCTCTCATGTTATTTTAAACCTTTATGGTTTTCTTTCTTTCATGGAACACAGAAGAAATTTTGTAGAATCTCCTATTCTTGTTTATATAACAAAAAGTGAATGGGACTGTCAAACTGCAATAAAGACAAAAAAAAAAAAATGCTATAAAATAGTCTGTACAACTCATGCCGTATTTACCAAGTCTTTTGAAGCCATTTGATTGCTTTGTCTGATGAACGGACCAAATTATCCTTTTCACGTTGTTTATTTTTAAAAATAATGGAAAATCTTTGATTTCAAGATTGGTCAATGCTATTGGATCTCATTACATAATTGATCGTGACACAGCATTTTGTATATGAGGAAGCGCTAATGGGATATGAGAGATACGGCAGATTGGACTTTTTGGATGGACTTTAATATTTATTAGTGCCTATTATTATCGCCCCGTATTACTATTGCTCCTAGATAAACATGTCTTTATTTATGAACAATTAGTGTTCTGTATTTTTTATTTTTTTATATGATCCCACCAACAGTAAACACAATTTGTTCATCCACTTTAAAGGGGTCATATGATGCTTTTTTAAATATTATTATTTGGTGTATTTGGTGTAACAGAATATGTTGACATGCTTTAATGTTCAAAAAACACATTATTTTTCAAATACTGTACATTATTGTAGGTCCTCTATGCCCCGCCTCTCTCAAACGCTTCGTTTTCTACAAAGTCCCTCCTTCCGACAAGCACAGCCTACTCTGATTGGCCAGCTGACCCAGTGCATTATGATTGGCCGAACACCGCAAGCACTCGTCGGAAATGTTAACGCCCCTTACCATAATCGCCAGCTTCATCTTTCAAAATAAATGTAAAGACAGTAAATAATGTCATTAGTTTTACCATCAGTTCAAGCCCGAAAG
>NW_015554129.1:636630-645727 GCF_001515605.1 Sinocyclocheilus anshuiensis
GCAAAACTCCGCATTTGAACAGTCAATAGCAAATACTTAAACTAATAACAAAACAGTAGCTTATTCAGAAGCGCCAGATTGTCATAGCAAAGTCAGAATTACCTCCTCTCCTAGGTTCACGAAACGGTCGTCCATAAAATGCATTGCTGTTCTGTTGTAAGTAATCTTAAAGATTCCTAAATGCATCTACTTTCGGAAGGCCAAATAAAGTGCTTTTGCTTTCGCCTAGAAATGCACAGCGTCTCCCTGACATGGCTGCTTCAACACTAACTGCGGATACTGAAACCACGCCTTCTTTCTTTGCGTGCACATTTGGGCGGCATTATGCTAATATTTCCACATAGTGAGGTAGATATGTGGGGGCGTGTTAGAACGAGCCGTTTTAGGGGGGGCGTGGCAGAGTCTTAACTTTGATAAAGAATATCTCTTTGGTTTTGAGACTTTAGTCTTTGCAACTTCAGGGATCTTATCTATGCACAATCAGCTTGTAAAACTCCAAAGAGAAAGGACAACTTGAAATCGCATCATATGACCCCTTTAATTCTCTTCTAACGTCTCATTTGTGTTATAATGGTATAGCACACTGCACAGATCCAGCTGTTGTGGGCCCATGTCGAGCCAGTTTTCCTCGCTGGTACTATGACCCTCTTAACAAAAAGTGCCATCGCTTCACCTATGGTGGCTGTGATGGCAATGAGAACAACTTTGAGACATCAGACAAGTGCATGGACAACTGCTCAGGTGTCACAGGTATGAATGGTGCTCAGGTTTCAACAAGATATATTAGTGATGATGGCTGAAGTTTATATTTGATGTATATTTCTGTCTGTCTTTATAGAAAATGATGTGTTTGCCAGAGGATTGTATGTAAGGGAACCAGGGGAGGAACTAGGAGAAAGCCAGTCAGGTAATCTTTGGATTTGCAATCAAATACATCTTATTTATCATTAATCTAAGGAGAAAGGAAGGATCCTAATGGTATTTTTAACAGCTTTTTGATCATAACAGACTTTAAAAAATTCCTTATCCTTACTAGTTAACATCATATTTTATTTTGTTTTATTGTAGCTTATTTTATTTGCCGGTTTGATTTGTTTTGCAGAACAGCTATCATTTTTAAATAATTCTAATAACTTTCAGAACTTTAGAGTAAATTTCTATATTTTTGAGTATATTGGAGTAAACATCGAATATTTTTTTGAATGATCCAGAATACTGTTAAAAAATCAATAGGATCCTTCAGGAGTCTAGATGAAGGTGCAGCACAACATTTAGCGATTTCTCTCACATCTCAAAAAAAGACAAAAATTGGAAATAATAATCTGGTCCCTAAAGTGAATAGGACAGATCTGTGCTCTCAATTGCCTTTTTCCCCCCCTCTCAGCTTCTGTTGCCCTAGCTGTGGTTTTGGTTGTCGCCATCTTGGCCATTCTGGCTGTGTTGGGTTACTTTTTCCTCAAGAACAAGAGAAAAAGCCATCAGCCTGTGGCCACCAGCAGTCCTCCAGTGGTGTACAGTGATAATGACCAACAGCTGGTCTACAACAGCACCACCGCCAAAGCATGACATAATCTTTAAAAACTCCATAAACTTCAACATCTTTTCTGCCATATGGTCTGCCCCTCAGACTCAGTTAAGTGTTCCTGACCTTTACGTAATGCCATTTTAAAATGTTTGGTCACTGAACCAGGTCTTTTATCTCAGGTCTTAATGATCAAGGTGTTTAATGTGGATTTTTAGAATTTGTGTATTATATTACATTGATAAAGACCCGTGTTTGAGGCCCAAGAGAGTTTTTAGGTAGAAATCACTCCTTATAGATGGTCTTCTACCATCTGACAAGCACTTGACAAAAAACATTGTAACTTTCTTTTTGTTTCCCATAAAGCCATATCATTTATCATTCTGATTATTTCTGAGGGGAATTGAAATGTCTTGACTTACCTCTAGAGGCTATATTAATATTTCTGTTACATTTTAAAGTACATATGTTTTTATGGTGTGACAATTCATTGTTTATATATGTGGAATGTAAGATTGTTTGTATTTTTAGCCCTATAAATCCACGAGTTCTTATTGCACTAAATTTTAAATGTTTGCCAGCTTTTTGCTGTGTTTATTCATATGAGTGCTCTGAGTGATATTCCAGTCGTTGAGTACTGGGATGGAACAGGCTTAAACACTGGGGAGAAAAAACAAAACATAACAAACAAACCTACATTTGATGCTTTTGTGTTTCTCAATATGGGTCAAGAGTGTCAAATAATGACTAAAAGATGTCAAATGTTTTTTTGTGGGTGGATGTGTTTCTTTAAGATATGCATCTGATTATTTCTGGTTTTCTTATGTTTAAGTATTTTAAACCGTGTAAGTGCCATTTGGTGAACAAGGACATGGATTCAGGAGCTCTGATTTTGAATAAAAGAGTTTCAAATTAAATTTTACATTTATGTTATGAACACTGTAGTGACAATCTCATGTGGAAATGCTATTTTTAAGATGAATGGCAAGTGCCATATTTTAAGAACCGGTGGTATGTTCTGTATTAAATTAACCAGCATTTAGCTTATTTTACTGTTAAGTTATGAATGAGTTCTCATTATGCTAACCTGAATATAAACATGTTGATAGATCTCGATATGTTTGGTAGACAGCACAGTACCTTCTCTCTTGTCCACTAGAGGGGCATATCTCTTTGTAAAATTTTTATATAAAAGAATTCATGAATGTTACAGCCTATCACATTAATGCATGCTAAGTATAATTGCTGAAGACAATTGTTTTGTCACAATTATTCACTACATACTTGTCATATTTTTTTTTTTTATTTCAAAATTCATTTGTTTTAAGCCTGACTTCATTCTTCCCCTTGAATTACTTGATCAATTGACAATATAATGATTTTAGACAAAAGCCAAACATCCACCCAATGTTTCCATGGAATCTTCTGTCACTTCCAAGCCAGTCTTGACTTGTTCAGTTTTGTCTGAAATGCCTTGGTGAAAACCCAGTTATTATAATATTCCTTTATTGTATCAGCCAGTCACTGCTCTCTCAGTGAACATGTTGCATAACAAAACAATCTGAACTGAAGGAAAAGGTTTGGCTCTCAACTTAAAAGTCAAGGGTAACACCTACACTGCATAACTGAAGGTAGAAAAAAGATGTATTTGTTATAGAAATTAAAGGCCATGTGATAGTTGACATTCTTTTTTCTCCCTTTTGCTTGATTTTTTCTTTTTGTTAGCTGAAGAGCTTTGACTTCACATTAAACAGGTTTTCTTTCTCAATGTGGGATGTTTATGTTGTTGCTTGTGAGGAGTCAGGATTAGTAAGGATTGTGTACTTGTAAGCAGCTGCAAGGACATGTCACCTTTTTACCACGACAGTCTTTCTGTTTAGCTGGTTTTGGTTAAAGACAGTAATAGCGTGGTAACAGAATTAACACACCTGTTCTGGAAGGTTGCGTAGGTTGACAATCATGTTTGTGGCATGTCTTGACGTGTTTTGTTGCAATGTTCTTGATCTTAATCTTGATAATGACATATCTGAAGACTTAGCAATGTTATGTGAAAAGACTCTATATTTATAACGAGAAGAATAATGTTGTGTAAGTAAACTGTGATGATGGTTAAGTTGACTCCGTATGAGACGTACTTCCATAAGGAGTATATACTTACGTGGAAATGTTCATTCTCAAAAAAAGGATCAACTTTTACCTGTGCATTTATGTCTGCATTTGTCATCAAATTAGGACATTCATGGGACATGGTTTCATTTGTGCCTGAAAATTTCAGTTATATGGTGTTTAAAGTTAGAAACGTCACAACCTAACAGTGAAAGCACAATGTTCATTCATTCATTCATTCATTCTAAATAACCAATTAAAATGTGATGCTGATGATGATGAATAATAGGAATATGCAAATTAAAATCATGATAAAATTATGGTAAAATATTTTAAAAGAAAATTAGACAAAAAAAAAAAAGAAAATGTAAAAGTTTTAACAATAAAAAGGTAACAGTAGGCTATGTATAAAATATAAAGCACAGTTCAAATACAGTGAAGTAATTATGTTCTATGCACTGGAAAAAGAATTTCATGAGCACACACACATCCTTAAGCAGACTTTCAAAAGTTTTCAAAAGCAAACGTTATTAGCACTAGATATGTTTAATTTTTTGTGTCCTTAAAATGAAGGAAGTTAACTTAAAAAAACTTCTAAATTAAATATATTTATCCGATGAGTGAATTTTTAAAAGTAACGTTTACTTTATAGTAATGTTTGTACATTCTGTCAAAAAGATATTGAATCTCAGAAGTGGTTAATTACAAAGAATGTAATACCAGCTTTTGAAAATGTTAGGTTTGATGTTTTTATGCAAAACTAATAACTGAATTTTTGTGCAATAATATTTTAATTATGGGTAAGTTTTATTAACACGAAGATTTGTTAAGGTTGCTCCAAATTTCGTGGCATTTAAAAATTATTTAATAAAAAAAAAATTTTAATCCTTACAGCAAAAGATGAAAAAGAAAAGTGCCTTTATACTCTCCAGATTACTTAAAATATTATTGAACCATCTTCCCTTAAGTTTAATATAGTTAGTTTTAACAAGCTTTATATATATATATATATATATATATATATAATATATATATGTATATATAACATATATATATGTTTTTTTCATTTTCAGTGTATGCTGCTTGGATTTATTGTATCAGTGTTGTTTAACAATAATAATGCTTGTTTGTTATTTGAAGAGCTTTAATAAAAGTAAAAAAAAAATAAAAATCCTTCAACAGTTTGCGCATGCGCACTCGTTCACGTTCGAAAAAAGCGGAGGGTTACGGATGGAGATCATGATCAGACTGTCATCATTACAGCCACAAGCAACAAACGGAGGAGTTCGGGCTGAACTCTCTTTTAATTGTCCTCTTTTACTTCGACAGGATTTTTTGTTTCACAGGGACCTTGTTAGCATAAATGCAACTTTATCACGGATTGTTCGCTTGACGTCTTTCGAAGTTTTTAAACTTTTCTTGTATTGGTAAGTGTTGCACGAGCTACATCCTGCGTTCCTAAAGTTTATTTTATATGAAAGATTTTAGTTGTTATAGTACGTTCATTTTGTACAATTACACAAATGAAGTTATCTGCCTTCACTGATATTTAACTAAGAATTTGGGCATAGTATTCACAAGCAAATTACAAAAGTTGAAAGTGTGTGTTAAATTGCCATATGTTTGTCACCCGTAAGCGACAGTCGCTTGCAGTGTGGATGACAGCGCTGAGAATAATTACATGCATCTGTTATTACGCGATATATTTCATTATTTTAACTCATTTAAGTCACTTCTCAATTTAAACTTTTGATGGGATTATTGAAAATAAAAATTCAAAATGTCACTGTCTACATAAAGAACTATAAGCAGCTCTGTCAAACATACACAAGAAGATCTACAATCAGTGTAGACCAAAAGTCTGATACCATATTAAACAGTTTAAACAAAGAAAAGTTGTGTTGTATAATTAGGTATAGCTTATATTTCAGATTCTGCACTAGTCTTAGATTATTCATCCAAAGGACATAGTAGTTTAAGGAGAATGTTGTTTAGCAGAAAGACTTCAGAGGTAGAAAGACCTCTGATCCGAGGAATGAAGAGTGGTCACTGTCTATCAGTCTATCACACATGATAACAGTTGTTTCACAAGTGTCTGTAATGCAGTGCTCTGCAGAAAAACCTTCAGTTGTATAACACATTTAAGCCAGAGAATTGTGAAAGAGGCAGGATTTATGACTCAATATCTGACTAATGTTCTCAGTTATTATAACATCTTTACAAAAATAAAGTTCCTGCCAGTTTGCTTATCATGTCACTACAGGCTTTGTGAATTTCATCACGATTATGTGTGGAAGATGCAAAAAATGCCTTCAACTACCGTTCAGGCTCTCTTCCCCAACTTCACTGCCAGGGACATGTACACATTTACTGGCTGTATCTAAAATGTAGTTAACAGCCTGCCTAGTCAGCATTAGTCACACTTTTTTTTTTGAAGTTGTCAAGAAAACAAAAATAACTGGAATTGTAGTCTTTCTACTTAAAAATGTAATATTTTATAAAATTTTATCCAATGTGTTAGTTGCTGTGTCTTTGTAATTATTTGTGGAATTTCAGACATTTAACTTGTGCAGGAAATCTGCTTCTCATTGTAGTTTATTATGGTGAAGAACCACCCACTTGACAGTAAAGGAGCATCTGACCTACGTACAATACACAGAGACCCGACCAGTGATTAGTTTTTCCTCAAAACACTCAGCTTGATTCATTGTAGCCAGCATGTGCAATAAGTGCTCAACTTCAGTTAAAGGCACAATATGTAATTTTTTGCCACTTTTTTTGGCGCGTATTCAAAACAAACAAAGAAACAAAGGTGCAGTTTGATGACGCAGTGACTGAGTGTGGAATCATGGGAGTTGTCGTCTTCATCCCCAGAGCTGAAGCAATCCGATGGGACTCGGGCAGAAATCATGTTCATGGATGAGCTAATGTATTAAAGATTTATTAACGTAGTAGAATGAAGCAGAGTGAGGCTGAAAGCCGTCGAAGCGAAACGAGGCCGCTGAATGAGCGTGACACACGGCTCGAAAGCAGCGGAGCTTTTATTATGCCACAGTCGACCGCTTCCGCTCCTTCCGGAAAGCAGCGGAAGCGCTGTTTTATCATACTAGATACATTTGAAAGTTCTGCTATAATGCTACTCTGTGCGGTCATCACCGGTCTATTAAAACGCATAGCATATTAAAGCATCATTTGTTGTTTCCATGTTTTCTACAAAACAAAATCGAGGGGTTATGACGTCATTGGCAGGCGACACAATGACACTATAGACACTGGGATAATGCAAGTACACAAGTCAGCAAAATATGTAACACTGTTCTAGTGGTTTTTGGATATTTTATTTAAAAAATCTTACATATTGTGCCTTTAAGCTGTGAGCTGAGTTGACTCTTGAGTATGTCTAAAGCTTCTTTTACATAGATATTTTGGAAAAATGTCTGGAAAAAATGGTGTTGTTCTGTTGAAAAATTGTTTTGGCATTGCAAAATTTTGTTTATCTACATGACCGGAGCTTTTCCTTAATCTGTGCTCTTATACTTGAAGCCCTGCACTTTTATCACTACAACACACACCCTGCATTAGCTCTGTTCACACGTTTTGGCACTCTGGCTTTGCATTCACGGAGAAGCAGTTTTCAGGAATTTCAGGAACTTCAGGAACTCCAGTGGTGATGCTATTGCTCCCAAATGCTGTCTAGGTAGCCATCTCATTAAGTTTGAGATATAGCCACTGATTCTTAGGACTAACAGGTTGGGGAAGTCTTTGGTAATGGGTCCCATGTGAGAGTGTGTTAAACCTGTGATAGAATTGTGGACACACCCGGTTCCTTTTCCAGTCCTGCATGGGGCCGGCTAGGGTGCCAGACGGCTTGTTTCATTTCCTGATCCTAGACAGATAAGGAAGGACCACTCTGTTTAAAAAATTCACTTGTCGCCAGTTTGTAGTAAATTCCTTGCTTAAAGTTTTTTATTGTTGCTTTTTGGAAGTTTCCACCTCAGTGTTTCCCACAGACTTACACTCTATGTGTGGCGGCACTTCCCCTGGGGGAAATATATATGCATATAATGTAAATATAAAATTCATTCTCTGCCAGCAGGAGGCGCTTTAGGAGCAGCAGAAATAGCGGTTTCCCCAGTAACAGCTGAACACAAAACAGCGCTGAGCTCATAAATGCTGCTTTATCAGGCATTATAGGTAAGATTAAATGAAAATGACATCAAAACTTTTCTGAAGACAATCGGTTCCCTTCAAAAAAGATTTATTTAAAACATTTATATAAAAACACCCATGCCGCCTTTTGATTTTGAAACGTGCAGTGCTTATGTTTATTCAGCTTAGTCAAAGCCTTTTGGAAAATCTATTTGTGGCGGTCAGTGTTGATATTGTGGCGGGCCGCCACAAATAAATCAATGTATTGGAAACCCTGCACCTCCTAGAAGACGTCCAATCCAATATGGAAGATAACTAATAGCTAGAAATAGGTGAGAAGTCCAAACGATGCAGCAGTGGGTTCTTGTTAGTACCACAGTTCATCTTTTTTATTACCAGGGCAATTTGATGTCACTAAACAAACTCTGTTCATTGACTAATATTTGCCTTAGCCTGATATTGGAGGCTTGTTATTTGACTGTTAAATCTGCTGCTCTTTGAAATACACTATCAGTCAAAGGTTTAGACATTCATTCGTTATTATCACTAGTTACCTCCATTTTACAATAAGAGTATGCTATGCAATGCCATAAATGGATGTATGGTATTTATGTAGTGAGCAAAACTGTCATTTTTATTAATTTACTCAAGGAGTTCTCATGTATGCTGGGCACTTTTTGGGCAACTAAGTTTATAAGTAGACTCTGGCACATTGTTTACACTAATTATAGCTAATTTCAATTAATTTCAATAAAAAATTTATTTGACTGGTGGTGGTGTACTTGTATTGGCTGAGTCAGGTTTTCTGAGCTATGAGACCAATGAAACACAATCGGTGGAAGTACAAACAATAGGATGGTGTTTGGTCTTTCTTATCCCTTCCATTCCTGTGGATTCTTTGTTAAAAATGACTCCACCTGAACCATAGCAAGTTGTTTGGACAGCATGGAACAGATCTTCCTCAGTTCAGGAATTTCACAGTACTTCAGCATCTTGTGCATTCTTTCTTCTTTTAAATAGGGCTGCACGATTAATCGCATGCGATATTTAACGCGCATCTTGTCAGAAAGCCGGTTCTGTAATCAGCGGTAAATCTCCATCACCTGCGGGCTTTCACATTGAGCAGCATTAACTACACAGAGCCGTTGTTCACTGATGAGCTGCGCAAAAAATCGCGCGAATATGAACGTGGTTTAGCGCAGCTCGTCGGTGAACAACGGCTCTGTGTAGTTAATGCTGCTCAATGTGAAAGCCCGCAGGTGATGGAGATTTACCGCTGATTACAGAACCGGCTTTCTGACAAGATGCGCGTTAAATATC
>NW_015554129.1:645737-654796 GCF_001515605.1 Sinocyclocheilus anshuiensis
CCGGTTCTGTAATCAGCGGTAAATCTCCATCACCTGCGGGCTTTCACATTGAGCAGCATTAACTACACAGAGCCGTTGTTCACTGATGAGCTGCGCAAAAAATCGCGCGAATATGAACGTGGTTTAGCGCAGCTCGTCGGTGAACAACGGCTCTGTGTAGTTAATGCTGCTCAATGTGAAAGCCCGCAGGTGATGGAGATTTACCGCTGATTACAGAACCGGCTTTACTGATAAGATGCGCGTTAAATATCGCATGCGATTAATCGTGCAGCCCTTCTTTTAAACTAAAGAAAATGATCAGTTTAAAATGAATTTCAGGATGACAATATTTAGTTTTAGGGTGGAGGCTAAACTAGAGAAGAGAGTGTATTATTGGTTTTGCTTTTTAGGTGATTTCTTTTTTTCTTTTTTAGATCTACTACAGAGCAGACTTACATGGTGACCTTTTCACAGACGGACAACCTGTTGCAAGCTATATTCATCCAGTCAATGTTATTGACCTTATAAGTGCACAGAAGAACATACTGTAAACCCAGGGTTTACAAATGTACAGTGTAAAATCTTAAAACTTTAATAGCCTTTATTATTATTATTTGTATTATTTGTATTTGTATTTGCATTTAATGATTAAAAAAAGACGTGTTAGATGAGGGAGACATACAAAATGTCTAGTAGCCTCCAGGAGAGGTTTGGGAGGGACTAGTAGCGCATCAGATTTCTTGGAAGCAGTCATCATGCCCATGTTTAAACATGCAGAGAGATGTCTATCTGTGCATATTTTTAGTTTTCTGTGTCTATTTCCTAACTTCCTCTGGTAGTTACCGACCTTCAGTGACTGGACAGCGCTTCTTGGAAGCTTTTCAGACTGTGATATGTTGTTCGTGTCTACATTATGTGACACAGTAGGGAATGGTATGTGTGTACATCATATAGCCTAGAAAGTGGGGTAATATCATACTTTTTATTTTCAATACATTTTCCCTGAGACCTCACATTTTGTCACATGGAGTCAGTTTAGTTTTTCTTGACCATTTCCACCCTCTCTCTTATGTAGTATTAGACTTTTTTTGCTGCCCCTTTAAGAGTTGTATGTAAAATGTATCTTTGCATATGGAGGTAGGTACAGTGCTTACAAACTTAAAGGAGTAGTTCACTTTCAGAATGAAAATTCTGTCATCATTTACTCACCCCCCACTTGTTCCAAACATGTATGAGTTTCTTTCTTCTGTTGAACACAAGAGAAGATATTTTGAAAAATGTTAGGAACGGAACAGTTGATGAGCACCATTGACGTCCATAGTATTTTTTTTCCTACTATGGAAGTCAACGGTGCTCGTCAACTGTTCGGATCCCAACATTTTTTTAAATATTCCTTCCACCTTGTAATGTAGCACATCTGTATTTGTATTCCGTGTTTGTGTATATCTTCTTGTCAGTGTGCATAGGTTAATGTGGAGCTACGTAGATGCTCCCAGAATAGGCCCTCTTGTATCTGTGCTTTGCCTTGTCATGTGATCTGGCACTGGGCTGTGAGGGGCTGTTTGTTCATTGTTGTTCTCCAGCTGTGTCATTTAACCCTCCATCCCTCCTTTTAGCCAAGCCTGAGGGCAAGATTTAGTTTCTTATGTCTCCATGTCACATCATGCCTGCTTTTTGGAGCTTTAGGAGTCACTTCAACTTGGTGAGTGTCATCAGTGTTTCATGGGCACTTTTTGGGGAAGTCAAAATAAACTTGTAGTTGTCTCTAAATGTTAAGATGGAATAGGAGAAAGTAATTTAACATTGATGAACACTGAGAACTTTATTTAGAATAGTTGGAAACCACAGATGCAAATATAGTTCATCTCGCCATGACAAAATGTCACCATCAGCAAACCACTGGAAAAAATCTTCAGAGTAGTAAATTGACTTATGGCTCATTAACGTGGTGGCAGATTTAAAAGATGAGAATGGAAATCCCCCCCAGTAGTATAGGAAAATGATTTGTTTTGGGTTTGACTAGATCATGATCTTTTGATAACCAAGTGTTAATAACTCAGAGTAACTGGGCTACAATGTGACCATGCACAACTTTGTTATTGTTATTGCTTATGTTATTGGTTAAACATAAGTGGCTTCACTGGCTTGTCTTGATTAGCCACAGTTTTAGCCTTTGTCCTTCTTTAGCCTTTAATCATGATTCTAATTGTATCGCCTTTTTCATTGACATATTACTATAAGACAGTGCAGGTCTGAATTATCAATTGAACTTAAAAGCAAAACATCACGTTGCCATGAACAGTTACAGCATAAATGTTAACATTCTTTCTCCTATCCCAGCTTAATATGCAAAGACAACTAAACTCTATTTTTAATGTCCTATTTTCAGTCATCCTTTAAAGCAGTCAACACGCTGATACTTAACTGAACATTGTCAATGAAACAAGAAGAGACATAGTTTGAGTGTCGTTGTAGCTTTTTCATCTTAAAGGCTGAGGGGTGTAAGTTCTGTGATGTTAGTGACAGGATTTTAAAAAAAACAAAGATTGTTTTCAAAAAGATTTCCTCAATAGTTCCCCAGTCTGCCATTGGGTTGATGGAGAGATAGTCCTGCCTCAGAATGGCTCTGTCAGGCTGGTCTGGATGCTCAAACAAACAGAGCAGTGTTTTGATTTAAAAGAGCCACAGTGTTTGTTTACACTTTCTCTTTAAGCATAAAATACACTTCTTTTTATGCATAGGCTAGGGTATGCATAAAGTGCACAAGAGGAGAAAATAGGAGAAAATATTTTCAGTAAAATTCATACACAAATACAAAGATCATACACACGCCAACAAACTACAACAGACACGTTCGTCGAGTTTTGTCTTATTCAATTCAATTCAATTCAAGTTTATTTGTATAGTGCAGTGTGTTATCAGTCTTATCAGTGTGTTACCCCCGTTGCTGTCTGTTGGTGTTGGTCGGTGCTTGTTTCTGCCAATTGAACATCTTGAATTGGCGTTTGTCAGGTCTCAGCACGTCTGAGACTGTACTCGGTCAGCTGTCGGTGTTGCTCTGCATCTGCAGGTGTGGTGTGAATTAGCCTTAAGGGTGATGGATTTTTGTGATAACCTACAGGTAAAGTTCTTCAGGTAAAGGGTAGGTTACCTCAAAAATTAAAATTTCATCACTCACCCTCTCATCTTTCCAAGTCCATAAGAAGTTTGTTCATCTTTGAAACATAAATGAAGATATTTTTAAATGAAATGTGGAAGAGTAAGGTGAAAGTCTGTTCAAAGTTCATTAAAAGTACATGAAGGCATAGTGAGTATAATTCATATGAATCAAGTGCTTGAATCCATGTCTTCTGAAGAGACACAATCATTTTTATATGATGAAAAGATTTAACTAGTCTTGACGCATGAGAACCAATGAGGTTTGTTTTTGAATATTGCTCAAGCACGCTGATTTAAGCTTCCGCAAGAATCAATGAGGTTTGTTCTTAGTACATGTCAAGGAAGTAGGGTTGAGCTTTCGTTTATCATATTTGATGTATTTGCATTTTTTTTCAATGAATGTGAACAAAAGCCTAAATTAAATTTGTTCATCATAAAAAAGCAATTGTGCCTCTTCAGAATATTTGTATTAAACTGCTCGATTCATATGGATTACGTTTACAATGTCTTTATGAACTTTCTAGGGCTGCCACTAATGACTTTTTATTTTGATTAGTCTATCGACTAATTTATCGATTAATCGATTAATCTAAACGATTAATTTCTCACCAAAACAAATCAACAATTTTACTTAAGAATATTTTATTAAACTATATTTCATTAAACCAAATGAAATCCAAAAGTAAAAAAGTAAAGTGCAACATAAAGTGCAAGAAGCAAGTGTCCATCTCATAGTCCAAATCACTGAAATCAAAGTTCAGTATTATAGTGTAAGAATGACAACATATCCACGTGTTCTAGTCTACTAATAATAAAATTATAATCAAAAAACACTTTTTAAAGGAGTATTTACCAGAAATATTATTAGAATTTATTTAGGAGAAAAATGTAAATGTGCAGTATTTTATTTTTTAATTTTTTTATAAAATCAATTAATAGGAGATGCTTTTGATTATTAAAATTTAATGGAACCATTCAAATGGAATCCAGAAAATAATGGAAAACAGAATTTGGTAAAGATAAAACTAAAACTCAATTAATTAGACAGGCTTTTTGATTAATAAAATTTAATTTAAACATTAAAAATGAGTCCAGAAAATTGAAATGGGGAAAAAAAATGGAATCTGGAAACATAAAAACGGAAAAAAAAAAATTTTTAAAAATTAAACGGAATTTGTGAAAAGTAAAACGGATTTCATAGTGCCCGAACTGTGTGTTATTGTAAAGAAAAGATATTAAACCAGTGGTTCCCAACCTTTTTGACTCCAAGGCCCCTAATTGTCCAAGACCTGAATCGAGACTATGATATTAGCACTTCTGATGTAATGACAAAGCTGCTTTTTGTCGAACTTTATTTATATGCATATAATAAATATAATAAATATAGTGGCAATATTCAAATAATCAAATAATAAATGATAACAGTTCCTGTGGAACTACTGTGAACGGAGCCGCTGTCTGACGCATGTACTTAAAGTCGGCATGAAATCAAAATTGACAATTCATATTTTTTGATGGAATACTGCAGTGTTTATTATAAATAATTTATCCGTGCACTTCATTATTTTTTTTCAAATTCATGTGCCCTCGTAATCTTTAATCAAAAACATTAACCTCCCCTCCCCCTCAAAACGACTCCTCTACTCTTCCAGTCATGAGCTATGACTTGAGGGCGGAGCTAGTGACGTGAGGGGTAAACACTGGGATAAATGAACGTTACCCTTAAACATTGAAAAGATATTAGGATATTACGACATTACTCTTAGAACATCGCAAACTAATAATTTTTTTTTTCATGAATATGACTTAACCTGATGGAGGACGCGCTCAGTCATTCAGGCAGTCTCTCTCTCTCTCTCTCACACGGGCGCTGTTTAGGCATGTTTTGTGCCGTTGATTGTCGTCGTCATCCTCAATAAAAAAAAAACATTTATTCATGCTAGGGTGTCAGCGGTGAATCCAGTGGAGAGAAATCCCCCACAACTAACGTTGACTGCAACCTGGCATTCAGAACTGCCTCCATTTTGTTGGCAACGCCCCAACTTCCAACGATCCAATCAATTGCCGAAGGATGAAATCAAGTCCCGTCCTCTCATCTCAGATGCCGTTTCACTCGGATATATGTCACAGCAGAGAAGAAAAGACAATCGCAACTTCCGTTTCATGCCGACTTTAACCTACAGGCATGTAAATAATTAAAGCGCATATACTGTATTAGAACTGCATCGCATATAATTATTGAATTAAATCGTAGCGTTTGTGAATTCACAATTATGCTTATATATATAAATTTTTTTTTCAAATGGGTTTAATATATCATGCAGCCTTGGAAAACAGACTAATAATGTGTTTTATACATTCTCGTCTGTGAAATGTGCCACTTCCGGTATTTTGCCGGTTAGTCGACGCGAGCAAAATGAAGTCGAGGATTTAAAAAAATCGAATAGTCGAATAAAATCGATGAATCATGACAGCCCTAGAACTTTCTAAAATGTCAATGTTTTGGGTGAATGGACTTTTATAGAGGGACAGAAATATTTCAGGTTTTCTTAAAAATTATCTTAATTTATGTTTTGAAGATGAACAGAATTCTTGTGGGTTTGGAACAACATGGGAATGAGTAACTTAAAGCAAGGGTGTTACCAAGCCCTTGACAGGGTGTAAGCTTCCAAATGGATTACATAATAGGTACACTACTGGGTTGAAAGTATGTACCTCCTAATTAACGTTTTTTTTTTTTTTTTTTTTCAGATACACCCATAGATTGCATAAAATCAAGTATACCACCATGCAAGACATTTTTGTTCCTGGGATAGTCATGCAAGCATGTATTGTCTTGCAAGGCACAAAACAAAACATCTTGCATATCAAATATACTTGCCAAAGACATGTTTAAAGCAGAATATACTTAATATATATTTGTTCTGAATGTGTACATCACACCAGGGGAAATAATGTCATATAAATATAACACATTGTATATAATTAAAGGAAGGAATTAATTAGGATCTAAAAAAAAACATCTGAACTTTCTGAGCAGTCCATAACTGGACTGGATTTTGTTGTCTTTCATTTGGATAAGAAAATGGGAAATTGTCTGTGAAATACATACAAGCTTGTCTAGTCTGAAATAGCACTATAGTTTAGTTTTATTGATAATTTCTCTCTCTCCCTAACTTACAATTAAACAGGCTGTTTTTGCTACTGTACATTTAGTACAGAAGCAAAATTGTTGTATGTTATAGAGCGTATTGTGTCAAAAACATTGTTGATCCTAATTTTAGTAAATGGTCTGGATAGACACAGGAGATTTTTGCTAGTTAAAGTGTGATATGAAGACAAGAAGACATGCACACATTATTCTAAGTATTCTAAGAATTGCTGTATGGCATTGATGATGACGATGTAAATTCTGTACTGCTTTTATGTTACACATTAGGCAATACTGTAGTATTAGAGTGGGGGAATGGGCTTTGGTTTCAACATGTAGAGGTCAGATCACAGCTGTGTGCTGATCTAAGCAAGCTTTTTACTCTCAGTGTCAGATAATAGAAGGAAATCATTAATGGACACTCAAAAGCATCCCAGCAGTTACAAGTGCTAGTACAAAACTAGAGGGAGAGAAAATGCTTGCAGATATCTTCACAGAAAGAGCAGACTTAAATGCTGATATATACACATATGCTGACTGCTGATAGGTCAAACAAATGACCACACATACACAAAAGGATAAATGACGGGGTATATTGGTTGGCAGAATCATTTGTTTCTAAGGAAATGGTGACTGGGTGTGGGATCCTCATGTTCCCTTTGTTTTATGGCCTGTCCTGAACCAGAGGAAGTAGATTTATTTCCACATGTCCATCATAGGATTGATTAGCTGTCCTGGCTGTTGGTGCAGTTAATTTTTGCTTATTGTTATGAATCAACTTTCTCTATATTTATAATATAACAGCCTATACAAATGACCCAGTTAGAAAAAAAAACATTATGTGAACGTAGAGTGTGTTTTGAGTCTTGCATAGTCCTAGGAAAACTATTCCAGAGTTTAGGAACCAGGTAGGAAAGGATCTACCTCCTTTGTGGTACTTTTTTGGGGGTAATTTTGGGTCAACAAATCAGAATTTTGTGACCGCAGTGGCCGTGAGGGATTAAAGCATGATAAAGACTGAATACGTACTGCAGAACTAGGCTGTTCAAGGCTTTGTAAGTAATTAGCAAAATTTTAAAACTGATATGAAACCTGACAGGTAACCAATGTAGAGGTGATAATTTTGGGCTAATGTGATCATACTGAATTAACATTTACTGTACCATGAAAAAGCAGGGGGCCTAAAACTGATACCTGTGGCATTCCATACCTAACTTACCATACCTGTTTTATCTGACATCTCTTCATTTACACAAATAAACTGATAGCGAGGATATAAACCATGCTAATGCCTGCCCACAATGCAGGGCGATGCAGCTATAGTCTGTGGGTATTTGTGACTGTGACAAGGGCAGTCTCGGAACTGTGGTGGGATGGGATCTAAATTCTGACTAAAATTCTTCATAAATATAATTTCTTTGCTGTTATAAATATAGTTGTGATGACAACTTTTAAAAAAATATATTTTTGATATGTGGAATATTTGATATTGGCCAACTTGAAACTTTTGTGACATGCTCTAAGCAAAGCTATGAGTTGATAATAAGGAGAAGAGGTTCTAAGATTACAGGAAGCAGAATTTTCAGTAGTTACATACATGTTTGCCTTGAGGATTGGATAAGTGTTGTTAGTTCTTCCTGTTACATGACATTTTATGATTGAAGACATTTATAAAATTATTACTTCTATGCTGTGGGGAAATATGAGGTTCTGTCATAGCTTTGTTTTTTGTCAGCCTGTACTGAATAGGATCCTAGGATTGTTTTGGTTATTTTCTATGAGAGCACTGAAATATGGTTCTTGTAGCTTTCAGAGCCCATAGCTAGAGACACTATTCCCTCCATGCCCCTCAAATAACCTCTAAGTTTGTACTCCTCCTGCACTTCATTTTCCGAGCAGCCTTCTTTATTTATTTATTTAGTCATTTATTAGACGCTTTTATCCAAAGCGACTTACAAATGAGGACAACAGAAGCAATCAATTGTAGTATTAAAACAACTAAAAACAGATCCAAAACTAAAAGCTAAAACTTTATAAATACTACCGATACACATTTTAAAAATAAAGAGATTAAATAAAAATGACAAATGCATACAACAAAATTTAAAAACTTAACATTTAAATGAAAAACAAAAAATAAAGCTAAAAACAATTCTAAATATTAAAGAACAAATGGTATAAGAGTATAATAATGATTCTAACATAACACTAAGCCAAACACCAAAAAAACAACTACATATGTGTATGTACAGCCACACACACATACATATATACTGTATATGTACATACACATTTATAAATTCAATATATATATATTATTTCATTTCCATTTAGTTTGTTGAAGTATTGCGGTATACCGGTTCATACCGAATACCGGTGTTTATTTTTGTTATGATATGAATTTTTAAAATACAGCAATACCGGTGTATGTCGCTTAAACAACGTTCGGAAAGCGACACTGTTTGAAATAGGTCCCTTTTCACTGCTGCACTGTGGCGAGGGAACAGCTGTATGTGTTACTAAGCATGAAAGTTCCGAAACTGAAGCTGTAGAACTAATAGAACGTGATGACACAGAAGAACTCATCCACAATATCCACATTGACCGCCACAAATATCCACCGCCCCCTGTCATCAGCTCCCGCGTCTCTCACACACACACACACGAGCGCAACTTTAGCACTAGATTTAGCAACTTTCAGACCCTTTTAGCGGCTTTTTTCCATAGAATATTCATACTGACAAACCTAGCGACTTTTTTGGATAAACCT
>NW_015554129.1:654844-656738 GCF_001515605.1 Sinocyclocheilus anshuiensis
ATCAGTAATCCTAAAAAAATAACACTGAGCCAAACACACATGCTAAAATAACAACAACTTACTGACACATAGTAAGAAATGGTTATAAAAAACTGAAACAGAAGTGAAACAAGTACCGGTAGTAGGAAAGAGGAGAAATAAAAAGCAATACTTATCCTTTGCCGGTGTCCCTGCCCGGTAGAGTCGCACGGTAGAGTCAATGGTCTTTACTCTCTTCGGTCTTCCCACGAGGAGGCCTTCACACGACAGCTGCCGCGACCACTGTTGCGGTAAACTAAGCTTTTTTATACCCGTCTAACAAAATACTAAATTAATTCAGCTGGACACACTTTCCTTATTTTACTTTCCTTATTTTCTCCGCAACAAATGACCAAGCAAGCGCAGACACTGACAAGATATGCGATACAGAACGAGACCAAACGCGATATCAGCACGTCTCCCTTCTTAAGCTCATTGGTGTGGTTTTTGTACCACAGTGAGGCATTTTTCTCTCTTTAATTTTCTTTAATTAATTGACTAATGACAGACAAATTCACTAATAGAATCCAAATCAAAGCTATATACCTGGTGATTATATCAGGGCAATATATGTCAGAGACAAAAACCATGAGGATCCCAATTAGTGTGACAGTATTAAACAAGATTTCAAAAGATCAATTAACACGTAATATTAATCAGTGAAAAACCAAAATGTATGTAACCTATGTAAAGTCATAAAACATATTGATGAATAACAGCATTTAGTGTAATTGAGCTCAGAGATGTTGACTTCATATTTTAATCTAATTTACAGGAGTGAGGCCTCGGTGCCATGCCAGAGAAATCCCATAGCACGGCCCATGACGTCCCAATGGGTGACGGTAAGACTCGACTCTCATGGTTATCATGAACATCTTTTAGATTAATATTTTTTGCTGTTAGATGATTAATGTGTTTTGTTAATTGTTGCTGTGAATACTAGAATATTCAATTCAGTCAAAAACATTTAACGTTTATTTTTTTTCAGTAACCACCTGTAGAGGTGTACAAGAGAGCTGGTTAGAAGGTTTCAAGTACCAAATAACTAGTAGACGTTGTAACACGATAAAACTGCTTTGTGAGAATGTGAGAATGAGGCCCACAGGAACGTCTCAACTGTGAAACTGCAAAGTCTATAGACTACAGGCTACAAAAACCATGTATCTATTGTTGTGTTTCTTAAGAAACATTTGATAATTTGTGCATGTACTGTTTACTTCACAATAGGGATGTGCAAAACTACATACACATTTGTCTAAATGACTGATTAACTTTGAGAAATTGGAGGTTCATTGTGTATATAAAAATGGCTAGACAGAGCACACCAGAATAAAACAGAACTCTGGGATCTCAGCATTTTTCAAAAACAGGTCTACTAACATAAACATGTCTTCATAAACATAAAACTGGCACAAGAACTGTGTGCAGGTATTTCAGCAACCTTCTATTGGGTGTCAAGTTTTTCTGCTTTTTTTTTTTTAGTAAAACGTCTGAGCTATGTTGAAGTCAGTGCAGTGACAAATACCAACCTGAAATTGTAATGCAAAAACAAGCTCATAGACAAATGAGAGCGAACCAGCTGCAGTGACACATGCTGAACTGAACTAAAGCTATTGGCCTCTCGAAGAACTGTCACTTTAAGAGCTGAACACGGTATTTACAGTATTTCTCACCCATCTTCTTTGGACACCTAGTCTCTTAAGCATGAACTGCTTTCTCAGAAGTATTATTTAATTTTATGAGGTCCAAAGTCCTCTTGCCTGTTCTTTGCAAAATAAATAAATAAAAAAGATTGTGAAAAAGTAAACATTTTTTGTAACTTATTTCAAAAAGTGAAACTTTCATATATTCTAGATTCCTTACATGTAAAGTAAAA
>NW_015554129.1:658078-662163 GCF_001515605.1 Sinocyclocheilus anshuiensis
AGACCAAACGCGATATCAGCACGTCTCCACACAGTAAACAAAACAAGCGTTTCCTAGCAACGACAACTGCACTAAACACTAATGAGACAATTAAATACACTTACGAGCTGCTTTTAACTTCCGCTGATAAAGACTGCTTCTCTCAAAGACTATTTCTTTACACTGTTTTCTGCTGGCGCTTGAACACACTTTCCTTATTTTCTCCGCAACAAATGACCAAGCAAGCGCAGACACTGACAAGATATGCGATACAGAACGAGACCAAACGCGATATCAGCACGTCTCCCTTCTTAAGCTCATTGGTGTGGTTTTTGTACCACAGTGAGGCATTTTTCTCTCTTTAATTTTCTTTAATTAATTGACTAATGACAGACAAATTCACTAATAGAATCCAAATCAAAGCTATATACCTGGTGATTATATCAGGGCAATATATGTCAGAGACAAAAACCATGAGGATCCCAATTAGTGTGACAGTATTAAACAAGATTTCAAAAGATCAATTAACACGTAATATTAATCAGTGAAAAACCAAAATGTATGTAACCTATGTAAAGTCATAAAACATATTGATGAATAACAGCATTTAGTGTAATTGAGCTCAGAGATGTTGACTTCATATTTTAATCTAATTTACAGGAGTGAGGCCTCGGTGCCATGCCAGAGAAATCCCATAGCACGGCCCATGACGTCCCAATGGGTGACGGTAAGACTCGACTCTCATGGTTATCATGAACATCTTTTAGATTAATATTTTTTGCTGTTAGATGATTAATGTGTTTTGTTAATTGTTGCTGTGAATACTAGAATATTCAATTCAGTCAAAAACATTTAACGTTTATTTTTTTTCAGTAACCACCTGTAGAGGTGTACAAGAGAGCTGGTTAGAAGGTTTCAAGTACCAAATAACTAGTAGACGTTGTAACACGATAAAACTGCTTTGTGAGAATGTGAGAATGAGGCCCACAGGAACGTCTCAACTGTGAAACTGCAAAGTCTATAGACTACAGGCTACAAAAACCATGTATCTATTGTTGTGTTTCTTAAGAAACATTTGATAATTTGTGCATGTACTGTTTACTTCACAATAGGGATGTGCAAAACTACATACACATTTGTCTAAATGACTGATTAACTTTGAGAAATTGGAGGTTCATTGTGTATATAAAAATGGCTAGACAGAGCACACCAGAATAAAACAGAACTCTGGGATCTCAGCATTTTTCAAAAACAGGTCTACTAACATAAACATGTCTTCATAAACATAAAACTGGCACAAGAACTGTGTGCAGGTATTTCAGCAACCTTCTATTGGGTGTCAAGTTTTTCTTCTTTTTTTTTTTTAGTAAAACGTCTGAGCTATGTTGAAGTCAGTGCAGTGACAAATACCAACCTGAAATTGTAATGCAAAAACAAGCTCATAGACAAATGAGAGCGAACCAGCTGCAGTGACACATGCTGAACTGAACTAAAGCTATTGGCCTCTCGAAGAACTGTCACTTTAAGAGCTGAACACGGTATTTACAGTATTTCTCACCCATCTTCTTTGGACACCTAGTCTCTTAAGCATGAACTGCTTTCTCAGAAGTATTATTTAATTTTATGAGGTCCAAAGTCCTCTTGCCTGTTCTTTGCAAAATAAATAAATAAAAAAGATTGTGAAAAAGTAAACATTTTTTGTAACTTATTTCAAAAAGTGAAACTTTCATATATTCTAGATTCCTTACATGTAAAGTAAAACATTTCAAAAGTTTTTTTTTTAGTTTTAATTTTGATGATTAGAGCTCATGAAAGTCAAAAATCCAGTATCTCAAAATATTAGAATATTTACATTTGAGTTTCATTAAATGACCATCCCTGAGCTTCACAAGGAGTGGACTGAAGCTGGAGTCAGTGCATCAAGAGTCACCACGCTCAGACGTCTTCAGGAAAAGGGCTGCCAAGCCACTTCTGAAACAGAAACAACGTCAGAAGCATCTTACCTGGGCTAAAGAGAAAAAGAACTAGACTGTTGCACAGTGGTCCAAAGTCCTCTTTTCAGATAAAAGTAAATGTTGCATTTCATTTGGAAATCAAGGTCTGGAGTCTGGAGGTAGACTGGAGAGGCACAGAATCCAAGCTGCTTGAAGTCCAGTGTGAAGTTTCCGAAGTCAGTAATGATTTGGGGTGCCGTGACGTCTGCTGGTGTTGGTATATTGTGTTTTATCAAGTTCAAAGTCAATGCAGCCGTCTGCCAGGAGATTTTGGAGCACTTTATGCTTCCATCTGCTGACAAGCTTTATTTGGTCAGCCAACATGCCTGACCTGAAGCCCGTATGGAATCTATGGGATATTTTCAAGACAAAGATGAGAAACAGTTGATCCAACAATACAGATGAGCTGAAGTCTCAGTAGTGCCTCAGCAGTGCCACAGGCAGATCGCTTCCATGCCACACCTCAGTGATGCTGGAGTTTGTGCTAAAGGAGCCCCGACCAAGTACTGACCTTTTTTTGATTGATCTTAGGAAATATTCTAATATTTTGAGATAATTGGATTTTTGACTTTCATGAGCTGTAAGCTCTAATCATCAAAATTAAAACAAAAAAACATGTTTTACTTTACATGTAATGAATCTAGAATATATGAAAGTTTCACTTTTTGACACAAGTTACAAAAAAATTAACTTTTTCACAATATTCAATTTTTTTGAGATGCACATGTATATATATGGTTTGTTGATGTGACATGGCATTTTCACAGTCCCACGAGATAAAAATGAATATAATTAATATTGTTGTTATTTAAAATGCAGTAAATCGTTAAACATTTCTTTGTCCTACATGGACCTGTTGTTATAAAAGCTGCAGTGTCGATTTATTTATTTTTTTGAGCCAAATCTAAAAATTGTCCTATGGTTTGACTGTCCCAAGCATGGTTCAGTGAATTACAACTTTTATAAATTAAAAAGAAAATGTTAATAAATATCTCTGGCATAATTGTACCAATTGTCTATTTTAGTAAATGGCAATCATTTTTTTCATCCATATATTTCCAATTCCAGAGGAAACTTTAATTAGTTGAAGGACTCAATTTATGGTCGTGTTACTGAAGCCCCCTGTGAAGCCCATGACGTGCACATGGTACATTTTTGCCTCAGAATTGTTCAAATATTTACCTTTTTTGGAACCACTACAAAAGTGTTATGTTTTGTTGTCCTTTGGTGCGACACCCCTAAATTATATTTTTTAATTAAAAACTGTGTTAAGCTACATAATCATGGAAAATTATGAAAATGTGTCTTGCTAACCGCTAATGACAAGTTGGCTCGGAATAGCAAGGTCATTAATTGACTCAAAAGGCTGAAATGTTCTTTGGTGTGACAGAAAATGTCCTCCGGTGTGACGCCTGTACTGTCACACCATAGGACAAAGATGTCACACCAGGTCTCTTTAAAAAGCATTTTAGTGGAAGAAAGAGGACATGGAAATATAGACAGAAAATTAACAGGGATCCACGCAGAAGGGAGGAGATCCTAAGAGAACGATGCAGAAAGTAAATACAATCAAAATGATGCCTTAAAAAGAGTAGCCATCTAGTTAAAAAAATGTAATTCACATCTTAATGAATACAGTTTGAATATCAATCATATTTAGCTGTGCCACACATGCAGCGGGGTGCTAGAAGAGTTTCAGTAACATACTGATTGACTAAGAGACTGAATTTTGTTGATGAAAATTATTTTGTTTTGTTTGAAAAACTTTCAAAATCAAAATTAAACTTTCTTTCTCCTTTGACATGTTCAAAATTAAATAGAAATACTTTTTTAACTATCATTTCTGTCCTTTAGTGTGACGTAATGTCCTATGGTGTGACACACATAAAAGAACCACAGATTTGTTTTTATCTCAAAATATCCTAAAACAAACAGTTGAGTATTGCAATAGGGGAGATATAAATACCACTCATCCTAAAATGGTATAATTTTCAGCAGATTTGAACTTTTTGAACCGTTTTGAGTTTTTTCAGCAGTTTTGAGTTTTGGACAATTTCAAGACAAACTTTTACAACAAGACAAACTTTGTCTTGAAATTGTCCAACAAGTCAT
>NW_015554129.1:662308-663376 GCF_001515605.1 Sinocyclocheilus anshuiensis
TTGTCCAAAAAGACAGAAAAAAAAAAAAAAAAAAAAAATATATATATATATATATATATATATATATATCGACTAAGTTTCGTAATGCCAAATCTAGGTAGTCTTTACTCAAAACATAGAATGAAATCTGCCCAAACAAGATAAGTGCAAGTTGTTACCTGAATTTTATTTATTAGATTCTATAGATTTATATTGACAGTGAATAAAATATATCGTTATTCTATAGTTTTTTTCTTAAATATGAAGACTCTGCAGCTCTCAAGTCAAGTCAGTTGTATTCACATTTACATATGGTTTCGAAACAGCATTCAAGAAATTCATGGTTTTTTAATGCTATTTAGTATGTGTTGCTTTATGTGTGCAGGTAAAATTGGATATACTTACAGTGGTTGTAAGTTGCTGTTGCTATACATTATTTCATTATGTGGTGATGGGTTATGAAATTTGTCTTCTCACACTGCACGACTGTCTGCGTTTCCATCTTGTTGCTGTTGTACACTACATACAGGATCGGCGAGAGGTGGTCACACAATCATGGCCGGACTTACCATTGGGCTTGAATGGGCTGCAGCCCAGGGGCCCCGCCTTGTAGGGGGCCCCGCCTTAACCCGTTTACATTTGTTCAGTTATGTGCCAGTCAGAAATTATTAGCCGCATTTCAACTGCGCACACGGGCCAGCCGGGGCTAACAGCTTCCAACTACGACCTTCGAAGACATAATCAAACAGCATAAACTGGAATTTATAATTTTTTTCACATAGAAAAAGTAAAGTATTAAGGACACATGTATTAAATCACGTCTGTGCTGCGCCGAATCGCCGATTAATTTGTGATCACATGGCTACTTTAAACGGTTCAATTAAGCCTTTCGCCCAAAAGAGCGCACATTTAGAAAGATAATAATAAATTCTCACATGTTCACACCTCAATTCTTGACAGAGGATGATTCTATATTATATTAATGTTCCACTAAATTAATCTGAAGAGTTTTGAGCGCTCTCTTCCGTCCAAAGACTATAGAATAGCCTACTCTAATATCTTGACTTTGTCCCGTCTCACTACCTCCAC
>NW_015554129.1:663878-677593 GCF_001515605.1 Sinocyclocheilus anshuiensis
GGATTCAACTCACTCATTAAGACAGTCACTTGCTGCCACCTACTGGCGGTTGTAGTTTCATATTTTAAAAAGTAGCTCATTATTTAATTTTTGCAATCATTTAATATTTCTACATTAAAATGTTGTATTTAAACTTAACATAACTTATGCAAAATCCATCTATGGATTTTGTTTATAGTGATTTCATTTGATTGTTAATAGCCAACATCTTTTTTTATTCAGATTGAATTTATTAAATTTAAGAATCTGTCATAAAAGAGATACAGATATGACAATACATTTTCATAATAATACATCTCTTTGTTTTTTTCTGCTCAGTGTTATTTCAAGGTTTTGATCTCTCAACTGAGAGATCACATCCTGTTTATTGTATTATAGTGACTATTTAATATTACATCTAAACTTTGACTAGGCTAGACATGTTGCCTATTAATTGTATACAGTATATGAACCTGAAAGCATATTTTAATTTTTGTGTATTTTGTGTTACTCCATAATAATGTTCTAGTTGAGGGCATTTGTAGTATGGGGCCCAAACATAACCTCAAGCCCAGGGGCCCCCGGCCCCATAAGTCCTGCCCTGCACACAATACACAATTTTTCAATAGGACGAATCGCCAACAACTATGTTTCACAAACTTACTTGAGACTTGATACAGGAAATAATGTAAGATCACGTGAGAGACGCATTCTCACATTAGAATATATTTATTCCTGTCAAAGCCCACAAAAAGCTTGCAATCCATGTTGTTTGTATACTGATTTGCAGTGAAAATTAAAAAATAAACAGAGAAGAATATGAAGGAGAGAATGGTTGCGTGCTCATGTTCTGTTGCAGGTCTATTACAACTCCTCCCGCTGAACTTTCCCTTGCCCTGTATCTTGCTCTTTCTTTGGCTGTAGGTTGTCGCCAATGTCATTTCCAGTCAAAACACATTTCACACTGCAGGTCTGTGAGTCTCCGACAGGTCCAGATATTTAGCAGGCCAAATATCTCAGGGGCATTGGCGAAGCATAAGCGCTTCTCTTAGATTGTGTTTTTGATAACACATACACAAGTGTCACTCGTCTGAATGAGCAAAAAAAAAAAAAAAATCCATTTGATTTTGGGAAATGAGGAAATTAAAAACCTAGGAAAACCAGGATTCACCAGAAACAAGGCTATACCAGGGGGCCAGTTCTTTTCTGGCTATTTAGTCAAAATGTTATATCAGTAATTTAGTATGTTACTGCATTGAACTGTAAGATTATTGGGTTTTATAATGTTTTATTTTGTTTTGAAAGATTAAAGTGTTTTGTACATCCATCCTTGAGCTGTAAAGTGCAGGGGACATGTTTGATAAAAGCAAATCCAAGAAGTCAAATTCCATTGTAATGAATTAGTGATGATAAAAGTTGGAAATTTGCATCCCTTCAATCATTAATCCATGCTGAGTTTTGTGTTATCAAGTTGTAATTGAGGACAGGACATTAGTCATTTGCCTATTCATGTAAAACACCTGTGTGTGTGTGTGTGTGTGTGTGTGTGTGTGTGTGTGTGTGTGTGTGTTGTGTGTGTGTGTGTGTGTGTGTGCAAAACTTTATTTGCATGAGCACTGAACAAATATGCAAAAAGTGAAAACTAGATTTTTACAGCTTTCCCCCCTCTTCCTGCACCAAACCACCAAGAATAATGTCATGAATATGGTTAACAGAATAATGGCAAATGTATGCAGTATTTCACATTTACATATTTTCTCAGAGACCTGCCGTATCCCACAGCAAACAAAACAAATATCGCAAAGTAATGGTTAAGCAATCGCAAGAATTTAATTCAGTTAAAGACTTTTTCTATTAAATTTGAAAAGAGCTGGCACCAGACGTCACACAAAACAGAATGAAATGTTACAATTTCAAATTAAGTAAATGAGCTGACTGCATTTAATACATGAGACTGAAAACAATCGCAATAGAATCAGCTGATTAATACCATTAATTAAATATTCATAGATTAAATAAGGATTGGTAAAGTTCCTACATAATTATTAAAATTTTAGATGCCGTCAATATGTCACCAAATTTT
Source organism: Sinocyclocheilus anshuiensis (assembly GCF_001515605.1). Taxonomy (NCBI): domain Eukaryota; kingdom Metazoa; phylum Chordata; class Actinopteri; order Cypriniformes; family Cyprinidae; genus Sinocyclocheilus; species Sinocyclocheilus anshuiensis. The sequence goes on from NW_015554129.1 coordinate 665,941, forward strand.
ACATAAAATAAATAGTCATGAGATCACGTTGGACATTGTGGGGTTTTGTTTTTGTCTGCAGCAACAGCCCTCAAAACTGTATGAAGAGCATTTTAGGGCAAGGACATACACACAAGACAAGACCATAGACAATAAAAGGTTTCCCTATATTGGGAGCTGTGCAAACGTGCATGTTTTGAGCCATGAGTGCAAGAGAGTGCACAAGCCTCGGGCTCTTTTTAAAGCAGGTAAATGGATTAACAGACTGGATTATCTGGAGGTGAATCACTGTCTTCTCTAGTTAGTGTAAAGCTAAAGCTTTCACATGGGAGGGCAGCCAGTGACATACAGCATTGTGTCCTTATCGGAATCAGCCATTACTGGATATTTATCTGCCAGTATTGGACATTTAATTGTATCCACCCACTTTAACATTAATTTAAACATTTGGTGATTGATTATGTCAAAGATTTAATGCGAAATACAGTTTGAAGAGAGCCGTGTAACAGTAACCGGTAACGCCAGTATGTTTTAGTATGCTTTTTAAACACAACAGTATAGATATATATTATCAACCAGCACATGAAGATAACTGAGTCACAAGTTGAAATGAAAATAATCACGTTAATATATATATTTTTTTTAACTTGTTCCAACTTCTCCAGAGGCAATTTTAGTTTTCCACCAATAATTGAATTGCACACACTGTGCGATTTGACTGTAATTATGAGCAATTATAAAATTGATTTAATTGTAATGCATTAGAGATAAAGATTCTAAATTATTCAAAGGTTTGCTTTGGTATTGTTGGCATGGTGTGAGCTTTATGTACTCCAATTTATGTCACTTCCTAGTTTTTGTTTATGTGCCCTTCTAAAGCAACCACCACTTTTTTTCATGAGAGGTCCTCACACAAACACACAGCATGTGTTACACAACACAGTACAGTTCATTATCATGTTATGTTCTCTGAAACACGGTTAAATTGTGTCTTAATGAGTTCTCAGGTGAGCTGTAAGTTGTCTCTCGGTGCTGTTGTTATGCATTGCAGTGGCTGTGTGAGTGTGTTGTGTGTGTGTGCTGTAGCTGTCATATCTGCACAGCTGAGCCGCGAGTGATGTGTTGTTGTCTGTTCTGATAGGGGGTGGGACAGTACTACTGCCTCTAAACTCTTAATAATTGAATAGATTTTTAACTCTACGACTATTCTACATTTGAGATGTGAAGGAGACCAGGCAGTGAACATTGTAAGGTGGACTTTCTGTCATGTGATTTGTTAACTTTGTGTTTGTCTGTAGACACCCCTAAATACGTTAAGCAGGATTTTCCACCTGTCGAGTTGTGTGCACCTGGGTGTCTTGGAAACCATCAATTAGAAAGATAAAAGCTCTACATGAAGGTGTGTAAAAATCTTTTTGATTTATTTTAGTTAGTTAGATTAGACTGTTTAACAAACTGTAACTGACGGTACATGAACATATTGCTGCGTGTGCTAAATCAATCTTTAGTTTTGGATTAAATACATTTTATTAGACTTAAAAATATTATTGAATTAATTATTGGGGATTGTTCTAAATCTCAAATATTTCAGAAACCACTGAAGTTAGATTTTTTAATGCACACAAGTTGAATATTTTCTCCTGGCCAAAGAAGAAAGCCCACACCTCAAGCTGTTTTTTTTAGAATCATAGTTAGATGAAACTTTTACTAAACAAAATACTGTCATTATTTATCACTTTATTATAGATTTACATATGTACATGTTTTAAAGTTTTGTCTTCAAGATAGGTGACTTTTTTTCGGGACAAGATAAAATTCAACAGAAAAAAAAAATCCCAAATAAATAGTTTTAAATATATAATTTGACCTATGTATGACAAGGCAATGTTAGTTCTGGATGTAAAATGTTATGTGGTGCAAATCCCCCAAATTATGATTTAATTGTGTATTATTATATAAAATAATACATAACTATTTTAACTTGAAAAATATATATAAAAATGTTCTGATATTTAATTTAATATTACACAAGCAAATTGGTTTTATGGTTGTATATCAGCACTTTTGAGTTGTGCTAAAAAGTTATACTGTAGGATTAACAAGGAGACTGTGTGATTATGTGATATATTGCTTTTGTAAAATATCAAAAACAAAGCCACAGCAGAAACAATACAAAACCAAGCTTCAGTGACTCCGATGACTAACTACATATCTGTAACTGCAAGGCTCAAAAATATCAGTCACAAGCTCAAAAATGATGCTTTGTAATTTGTAATTTAAGGCCTTGAGGTTTCGGACACCAGTGCACAGTTGTGCATTATGTAATGAATTTCTGACACAACTAGTAACTTTAGTTGTTCCTCAATAAATAAAATATTTTAACACACTGGTTGAATTAATGATTCATTCATTTATTAACAAATTTGCTTACAATTCAGAATGATTTATTGTGTTATTTTACTGTGTGTGCGTGTGTGTTTTAATAATTAGTTGGACTAGATTGACAGCTCTAAAACATAGATAAACACAGGATAAATACAGTATTTTCATTGTAACTGTATTGTGTTTTTTTTTTTTTTCAATCATGTTTTAATTTCATTAAGATATTTTCATTTCTGTGCTTTGGGTTAACATTCTGTCATTTAGATCATTCCAAGTCCGCTGAGCAGTTAGTAATGTTCTGCTTTGGACACAATGGTGTCTTTGTCTTTATTAAGTAACAATGTGTCTGTGTGCAGCAGTGATGCAGAAAAAAATAATGTAATCATGTTGCCATTTTTTTCTGGGCTGCATTTTATAAACAAATTTAAAAAAATGCATGCAGCCCTGAAAGATTTCTCATCTACCATAGGTAAAGACTGGAAACAAGCTGCCTAAGCTCTCTTATTTGAAGGGGTCAGTCACAAAGCAGTTTCCTATATTTAAGCTGTTGTCACCTGCCAATAGCTCTGTTACACTCTTAAAAATAAAGGTGCTTCAAAAGGTTCTTCAAGCGATGCCATAGAAGAACCATTTTTGGGTCCACAAATAACCATTCAGTCAAAGGTTCTTTAAAGAACCTTTGACTGAATGGTTATTTGTGGACCCAAAAATGGTTCTTCTATGGCATCGTGAAGCACCTTTATTTTTAAGAGTGTAGGATGTGTATACTGTATCTGTATCTTTCTGCTCTACTCTTGTCGTATTGACAGGTCTGTAGCGCGCATCTTAGGGTGATGGCTAGATTGTAAGAAATGTCATCTTATGCAAGCTGCGTTAGAGGACATGACGACTCTTGGATGAATTATATGTGGAGTATGCATATGTATAGTGTAGGACATAGATTTATTTATTTTTTAATTATTTATCATGCAGTGTTTGGAGTAGCATACTATTGTACTGTGGTTGGATTCACCAAATCATCTTAAGAGAAGTTTCTTACATTTCTTAAAATAAATTCTAAGTTCTTAAGAACATCTTTTGTTTTTGGACAGGCTTTGGTGTGATTGTATGTTGGTTCGACTGGAGTAATACAAGGCGCAAGGCAGAGTTCTAACCAAGCTATCCAACAACAAGCAGAGAGCTAAAGAGCTATAACAAGATGTGCAGTGGACCAGTAAACATTAGCAATCTGGCTTATTAGCCAAATAGAAAATGCCACACCTAGAATCATACAAATAGAAGACTCCAAAACAAAACCAGAAATTATTAAACACAATGCAACAAAAGTCATAAGATTAAAAACAAGGTCCTATTTGACTTAATTTTTTTGTTACCATATTTGACTTAATCTGTAGTTGTAAAAAGCCATTATCATGACCGATCTTTGTTTACATTATCGATCTCTTCAGAGTACTTGTTCACATCCCTAGTAATAGTAAAATTAAATGCTTTACATTTAAACAACCCAGTAAATTGTTTGAGCATTTTTTTTATTTCATTACATTGACTTTTACAGGTAATTCAACCATCAGGAGTGAATGTATACCATAGAGTTGAACACTTTTAAACGTGTCACTAGACGTCTAAGTGGCACTAACAACCAAACTAATCCAACCAAGGTGCAGCACATCGGCTTAGAGCAAACTTAAAGCCATAGACCAGGTATAGGTGGCAGGTGTGGATTTAAAAGTATATCCATTTTTATGTCTATTTGTGAACATATGAAGTTCATGTTTGGTCCTTCTGCTAATGCAATAAATGCATTTGTTGTTTTTTATGTTCCAACATAAGGTGTGTTTGTAAAAAAAAGGGGTGGAATATGTTTTCTGTTGGTTTTCACAAGTTGTTTTGTTTGAGAAAAACATGAAAATATACAGTTATGGTTTACTTTTTGATTTGATTTAGTTGAGTTGGTTTGGCATCAACCACATTCACAGTTGGTGATTTCACTATAATCAGTATAATTTTGCAACAGTGCTTTGTTTTTCCACTTGGGCAAGCAATTTGGGTGCAGCTTTTCTAGTGCAGAAATCAGACACATACCAACCAAACAATGCTTAACAATTCATAGCAATTGAGGTGCATACCGTGGATCCACTCACCAAATCGTGGATCTTTTCATAACTGGAACAAATTACAGAAAACTACAGTTTGATGATGGAATAATTTGAGGACAAGGACGACAAGGAAAGTTATATTATGTTAATATTATTGAGAAAATACCCACAGTCATTTTTTTCAGATTTCTCAAATTGGGCATGCGGAGCATTCACAGTTTATAACGACATTGATACACATACTGGACACATTATTAAATATCATGTAAGGTGAGTAGATGTGAGGCCAGAGTTTTAATTGTATTTATTTCTTTGTAATGCTCAATGTATCCAGACCATATTAGTCATTGTTAATTTTTATGATTTTTTTTTTTGTATCATTAGCCATAAAATAGTAATCAATATAATCATAAGAGTGACATTAATGAATGTCAGAATAACTTGTGTGAAAAGCATAACTTTGTAGGTTATTTTCACTAATTGCACTAATTAACTGGGTAGAATTGCATGTGGTAATTTAATGCATCATTAATATAACAATTGATTTGTTCTGGCACACATAGAAGCTAATAATTAGGTGAGTACAGATACAGTCCATGACAATATTTACACTTACTCTGTCAATCACAGACGAGAGTTGGGAAGAAAACAGCTTTTTCTCTGTCGCATTATTTGTATTGAATTCACAGTTTTAGAATTCCTTTTCCAATATCCATTACAATAACAGGAATATCTTGTTGCACATGTTTTTATGTTTTTGTGCTCTCCACTTGGAGCTTTTGGAACGTTTGCCAGTGAGTTCCATGAGCTGTTTTTGTTACTGTCACATTGTTTTATCCGGGTTTGCTGTTATGACTCATAGGCAGACAAATTTGCTGTAGATACATCAGTCAAATTATCAGCAATGATCATATCCCGCCTTCCCTTCCGATGGTGAACTTCCAGTATAGACTTGCACATTCCTGTCTCTTGCAAAAATAACACAAAGCAGTGTTGTTGTGTCATACTGCTTCAGTTACATTTAAAGACTAATCATCTACACTTTTTAGCATTTTCCTGTTTAAGTGGATATTTCATATAGGTTTAAATATGTAGCACGGTGATCCTGTGAGGCACAACATTTATTTCCTTTCTATGTTTCCACATAGAGTATAGCAGAATGATGGTAAATCTCACTTGAACTTGATTTCTCGGGCCAGAATAAGTTGTGGACCAAACAAAATTCTGCTTATTCTGTTCATAATCAAAAGTTCAAGCTGTATTTGTATATTTTGACCCATTGTAATTTACACTAAGATCCAAACAAAGTTTTGTTGTTGTCTTTCTAGAGTTTAGCTACCATTTGTAGTTTTAAATCAGGATTATTTAAAGCGTCTTCAGTTGAGTCCTGTTATAGAAGTGTTTAGCCCCTTGTGTTATTTTTCAGTGTAGGCTACAGTGGCTCCTTTCACACTTAAAAAATTTGGGACATTGCTGTAAGGAATTTGGTTCTGGTTGGTATCACAGACTAACTGCCGATATGTTTCCCTTTGTTCCAAGAAATGTCAGATGAAATACTCAGAACTCTTCAGCCATACAGTCTCAGATAAAACATTAACCCAGGGAAAACCTGTGTAATGACCTTCCTTGTGCGGGGAATTACAGTCGACGCGTGTTCCGTTCACTTCATTATTTATTGGAATAACAATAAGACAACATCAAATATGAAAACGGAGATTAACCCCGCTCCCAAACACGGTTCAAAACTGTGTTCCTTTCCCCATAGGCCACACCCCTACCTCATCACTGCCTGACTAAAACACAGATGTCATAGGTACAGCCCACCTCATTATCTTATTAGGGGAAAACAATAAATATTAAAAATATTCAGAAATGTTTACAGTGCAAGTGCTAATCTTAATATGCAAAATTTGCTATCTACCCCAAACACTTTTATATTAAATGTATTTTGGAATTTAATCGTAAATTTCTTCTGTATATTCAGAAGCAACGGTACTGTTGGCACCCTTGTTTAGAGATTTTTGGACAGGGCTTGCCAAGACCTTTTGTGGCATGACAGTGACCATTTAACCCCACCCACACAATGTCCTCATGCCATTTATGCCCCTAGGGAAAGCTAGCCAGTTCAAAGCTAGTAGTAGGGCATCAGTGACGTTTATCTTTTACCCCACTGGCTTCAGAGAAAGGTTAGTGTGGAAATCTTGCTTTTAACTCGGAACAGGTGAACTTTATGTGTGTATTCTACATGCAGAATTCCAGGGCATACAGTTACATTTTGGTAATTGTAATTTGACTATGGAAGACAGAAGCTTAATTAAAATGTTTTTTGTTTCTTTTTATATTAAAATACTTTCTCCTATGTAACGTAATATGCAGAAGCAGCTACTGTGTAAGTAAACTGTTTGTAGGTTGATTTTACACACAGTGGTGTGGCTTACTTTGGTAAGCATAAATGTCTATTTTTAAAACATTTTATTACTTTTTTAGTGTAGTATTTCTTATTAGATAAATAAGAAGAAGATCTCTGTTAGGTCTATTTCTTTTATGTCTGTTATACAGAATGTATTTGTCCTATTGCTCAGTTTTTTTGTGGTTTGTTTACGGTTTATTTGTCTTTAGTAAGCTTAAGATTTTTTTTTTTTAATTGTTAGACTATTTTTTTTTTTTTACATTTGTTTTTGTGAGCTCAAATGTTATTCTGTTATCATATTTAGTTGAACAGTGGGATAAAGAGAGAATCTGTGAAAAAGTACTTTGGTTGTTGTATTATATTTATTATACTGGAGATTGAACCTGCATCCATTTTTAGAATGACTTTCAAAATAATTAGCCTCCTTTTTTTACATGACCCAAGCAAAAGCGGAGTATCTTGTGCAGTAACTTTTTTACTCTCTGACTATCTTGCCCGCACTGTGGCCACTCCTTTTAAAAACTCATAATTGGCCGCAGCTGGTCTGGGGTTTTTTCAGGGGAGGGACAGACAACCCAAATGGAGCTTAGAGCAGATACAGGTACATCATGTGAGTCACCTAATTCTTCACATACAGAATTATTTTATGAGTGTTGATTTAACAAAAACATTGTAAATCATTCTAGTAAACTTGAATTTTTATTGCATTATTGCAAGTCTGTAAATTCATGGCAACCTGGGAGTAATTATGGGAATATACAGCTCTAAATTACATAGACAGCGTTACTTAAGAATGAGTGGGTTCACATCATCGAGTTGTACTGGATTCTTTGAGTCCAGCTACCTATTCTTGTTCTTGCTAAATGTACTGTAAAGGAAGAGTTATGCACTGCTCTCTTTGCATTCCTTCAGTCTTACTGAGCTACAAACTTTTATCAGTTTCTCAACCCTTTATGAGTACAGCCAAGCACAGCTACTAGGCCCTCCCTCCTTAGGAAAAGAGGTGTGCTCTATTTGTTCATATGAGTTGGTGAGTAACAGTTGACTTTGAATGACTTTGAACCCATTTTGGGGAAAGCCTGTGTGAAACTAGAAAAGAGTATACAGTATAAGAACATCAGAAAGAAACCTAGTGAGTTGGAGGCAAGTCAGCACCAGCCATAACAAGTACAACTCTTGAAGAATGGTTTTCCAACCACATGTGGAAGTTTCTACCCTTAGGAGTATTTGGGAGGAGAGATGCTGGTTCACTGGCTTTAATCTCAGGTTATCACGGTGGTTTGGTGAGTCTGAAGTCTTTTCTTGTCATTAAGAAGAAGGTTTTGAAACAGTTGAAGTTTCTAACTTCCAAGAAAAGGGTCGAAGGACACTGCTTTTAAAAGTCTTCAGAATCTTCAAGATCTCGTAAAGTATTCTCTTCAAAACTTGAAAGTATAGGATTTATCTAAGACTTTGGAACCATAATGGCTTCAAATGTTTGTTCTAGTATGTTCTTAACTTTGAGAGTAAACTCTGTAGGATTATTTAATTTATATTTACATTACATTAATGAATTTAGCAGGGGTTGTTAGGTAGGTTTCATCCTCAAAACCTTCATTTTAGAAAGGCCGGCCAGTAGAGCACTGCAGTAGTCTATTCCTGATTTTGTACAGCACAAATCTACACGACCTGGAAATGTTCTTGATATGTGGATGGTAAAGCTCAACTGGTCATCAAACACTATCCCCTGCTTCCTTGCTGTCCTGGTTAGTGTTGGTGTTGTTGACCCCAGTTGAAGAGTGGATGTTGTGCTCAACTGACAGGTTTGCAGGGATTACAGGGAGCTTCGTCTTAGCAAGGTTGAGCTGGAGATGATGCTACTTCATCCAAGCTGAGATCAGTCTTGATGATGTTAATCATATTGTCATTCTTGATCGCTTAACTTAAATCCTTTGGCCTCAAGCTTCGAGTCCTTGAATCTGCATCACCAGCCTAATATGGTCTTACTCCAAATGTTTGAATCATGCCAGTGAGCTGACCCAGACTCTGTTAACCACTCATGACAGAGAAAACATCTGCTTTGCCGTCTGCTGCCTTATAGACAGCAACTCTGCATGCCACACAAATTATGCCCCTTATGTGAAGCTAACAGAAGATTTGACTCACAATTGATTCCACTGGAGTTCCAGTGACGTGAAACTTAATCATAAAATTTGTATCACACACAAACATAGTGTGAAATAGTCCATTTCTGTAAGGACCACTATCGTCAAAGATGATTGACAATTAGCACACAGTTTGGATTGGCGGTATTGTTCTGTTCTGGCCTAGCATGGATGAGAGCAGGGAGCATGGATTCTGTTCTGCAACAGAACAGAATCAACATAAATGTATTTCAGATATTGATAAAGTTCAATAATTTTATGTGCACATTTTAGAATTAGTCTGATTCAAGGAGAATCAGAAGGCTGAATCCTGACTGACAGAGGAGGAATTGGGGATGGAGGAGGGTAATTAGCTATTAAGCAATGCGAAAACTGCTGATAATACTGAGGGACCTTATATATGAATGCTTAGATAGGTGTCGTATTCCTATAGGTAGATGGGGATCAGCTGAGAGTCAGGTTATGCGAGCTTGACTAAAGTGACCTGCCAGAACTAACGCTACGCTTGATTTTTGTCAGGACCACTATCCTCAAAGATGATTGACAATTAGCATACAGTCTGGATTGGCGGTATGGTTCTGTTCTGGGCAAGAACTCCCTGCGGATCCATGCAGCCTAGCAGCGATAACCCCCCAAAACAAAACCATATGCTGATATCCCCTAACACAAACTGATAGCAAAATCTCAAAGCCTTAAGCAACAAGCATGTTGCGCTTAACCAATGACCAAAACAAATATGTTGCCAAAACCCGCATAACCTGTAGCAACAATCATGTTGCCTTTAACAGATGACCTAATGAGTATGCTGCCAATACCTTAAAAGCTTTAGCAACATGTTCTCAATAACACCAGATGGACTTAAAAAAACATGTTTCCAATTCAACTATAGTTTTAAGAACAAGCATGATCCGAATAACGACCGGATTGCTCTGGAACAAGCAGGTTCCCAACAATACAGCTATAACTTAAGAACAACCAGGTAGCTTAAGAACAAGCATATTCACAACACGACTAGATAGCTTAAGAACAAGCATGTTCCCAATACGACTACAGCTTTTAGAACAAGTGCTTTCCATTGAGGAAAAGAAGTCTGGTTTCACGCTGTGTCACGCTAACCACCGCACACACTGCTCCGGTCCAGAGACACGATAGCACGGAGCGGATCACATGCGCGAGTCGGTGCAGACCACAAAATGTATCGGAGCTATTTGAATTCTACACGGAATGCTATATTTTATAGCAATATGTTCGAGATTGTGGCTGGCATACCCTGTCAAATGCGGCTTTACAGAGCTCAACGGCTCTAGCATTTGACATTTTCGTCAACGAATAAAAACGAGACGAAAATGTTAGGGAGGGACGATTTGGGAAGAAATTAATTCAGAACAAATCTGCTGCATAGGAGGTTAGATGCGTACATATGAACCAGCGGGACATAAGTTAAAATACACTTGCTGCACGTCGCATAAAACATTCAAAAATGTCAATATGTGGCGAGTAAGAGAAGAGCAGACACATAAATAAATCTGACGACACAAGAGAGAGCTCAATTCGGTCCGGTTTTCTGAGCACAGACACTGAAGCATACACACACAGAAATCGTGTCTCACAGAAAGTACTCTTTCGCGTCGCATGAACGGAGAATTACACACAAAATGATGTCGAATTGTCCGTTTTGGCGAGTATTCAAGGTAACACAGTTGATTATGTCTTAAGTGAACGTAAATAGCAGGGAGAACGTGTATCAGTACATTGCATCCATTGCATCCCTGCATTCGGTTTTAAAGGGATAGCAGCCTAATTTAGTTGCTATTGTCCGAGTCATTGATGTTCATCAAGCAACAAAAGAAAGACAGAAAATCACTCACTGCTCTTGACTGAAAAAACTTTAAAGATTAAAGATTAATCTTTAATTAACCCTAAAGATTAATCTAAATGTATTTATACAAATAAATATGTCTGCTTGAAAGAATGAAGAATATGGTAAACAAGTTGCTATAAAGAATGCATAATTAGCTTATATAACCATTGGTATTTCATTAAAAAGAAGACCATGTTCTTGTTCTTTATGAGAAGTGGTTTCATTTAATTTTAACATAAAGGCATGTTGTGTGTTGCAATTAAATGATAAAACCTCTATCATGGTAAAACCTTAATATCAAACCTATATAATGAGTTTGGAAATTTTGGAGAAATGCTTAATAAATGCATTACACTGTAACTAAACCCATTTTTACTGTAGATTTAGTCAACTAAAATTGTATGATATTTAGTCGATTAAAACTAAAAAGATGACTAAAATATGACTAAAACTAAATGGCATTTTAGTCAAAAGACTATGACTAAAACTAAATCAAAATTTGCTGTCAAAATTAACACTGTGTGTTTCTAAGCATTTCAGGGGACTTTTAACAAGCATGTTCCCAATAACAACCAAGAGCTTAAGAACAAGCATGTTTCCAATATGACTAGACAGAACAAGCGTGTCTGTTACCGGAGCAGAATCAACGCTGAACTGACGGCTGCATCCGAAACTGGAAACAGCTGCCTTTGAAGGACACATTTCAAGGTTGGAAGGCATCAAGACACGTCGAATCCAATGTTAGCTTCACTTCCTGCCTCCTGAGATACCTTCATCTGGT
>NW_015554129.1:677700-685026 GCF_001515605.1 Sinocyclocheilus anshuiensis
GCACAATAGATGTATCCTTCGCTGCCTTGATACCCACAATCCTGTGTGTTCCTGTGATGGTTGAGCAAAATAAAGATGGTGTCTGAAGTTATTTCTAGTGAGAAATCAGTATTAAGTAATTAAATATTCGCTTAGTTATCATATCACAAATATATATTTTTTAAACATAATTTGCGTAGCATGTGTGTAAATGTGACTTTTAACCTATTATCATAACACTGTACAACGAAACAGCATGTGACGCAATGGGACACCACTCCGGGTATAGTTGAGACACTGCGTGACATACTCGCACGTTTCTCTACATTATGAAAGACCTTGCATTGCACGATGTCTTAAAATATGTCTATTTTTAGAGCACAGAGTAATGTTTGCAATGATATACGTTAAGTTTAACAATCATAAAAGGATAATAAGCTATTCATTTTCTTTCCAGGGGCAATAATAGAAATAGGAAATGTGAATAATATTATGTGTAACTGCAGAAACACTTTTAAAAATAACGCCATTCTAGTCAGTACTAGTGAAGTGCGGGTACAGTTGATACACTGTGTCTCAACCGTACCCCAATGACATACTCGCATGTTTCTCTAGATTATGCAAAGACTTTGCATGGCACAATATCATAAAATATGTCTATTTTTCGAGCACAGAGTAAAGTTACTAATGATATACGTGAAATTTAAGAGTCATAAAAGGATAATAAGCTATTCATTGTGGAAGGGACATGGTGAAATGAAAATCTTACCTTGGAAAAAAAAACTTTTGCCGATATCTTTGGAGTGGAAAGACGCACACCTTTCAAATTTTCCATGATCAAAGAGAATGCTAATACGCACGTGTGGAGCAAAAATCACGGCTCAGGGTTCCTTTGCACGCAAGTTATTTAAGGTGTTTCAACTGTACACATGTCCCAAATGTACTCGTATTTCATCATTCACATCTCCGAAAAGTCTTCAGTGTTATCAGATTTATAAAAGAAAGATACAGCTTTACGATTCTCTCCGAAAACAGCCGAACTCCTGGACAGTGTTGCCAAGTCTGCGGTTTTTCCCGTGGAATTGGGCTACTTTAATACTGTTGCCGCGAGTTGTTTTTCATGTCCGCGGGTTGAAGCGACCCCAATAACATGAAGTGAACACTCGATGCTGATTGGCTAATTTTTGTTACCAACGGAGGCACGAGAGCTCAGCACTCCCCCAGTCTCCCCCTACCCTTCTCTATCATTTGCGGTTATAATTACATCAGCAGATTCGGCACATTCGCGATAGAAAAGCGGTGCTTTCACGTTATTTTATTACAACTGTGAAATTACAAACAAAAAATACACATTCTGAGACATGAACTGAAATGAATTGTGAATTTTATTAACATTAAATCGACGTGTGGAGCAAAAATCACGGCTCAGGGTTCCTTTGCACGCAAGTTATTTAAGGTGTTTCAACTGTACACATGTCCCAAATGTACTCGTATTTCATCATTCACATCTCCGAAAAGTCTTCAGTGTTATCAGATTTATAAAAGAAAGATACAGCTTTACGATTCTCTCCGAAAACAGCCGAACTCCTGGACAGTGTTGCCAAGTCTCAAATTTTATCAGAGAAACCCTACCAAAAACGTGTATTTTACGTGTATTTTACCCCCGGAACAGTGGCGGCTCGTGGGTTTTAAAATAGAGGAGGCACACTAATTGTATTGGTCTGGGATCGAGGCGAGCCGTGGGTGGAGCAGAAGACACTTACGGGCCGATTGGCAACAAAACACAGGCATTTGATGCAGTTTTGCAGGAGTTCCTAGTCATGTCCGGGATCTTTTATCGCTGGGACTGCTCCGTCATGTAGTCATGTTGTTAACTTAACAGTTATCTTACTACTGTCAGAGTAGCGCTAACAACATTAGCGCATATGTTAACGTGTGTGCAAACTGTATGTGCGTCTGTGAGGGAGAGATAGGATATGTGCTTTCCGTACATAATAAAATGTAATTTTGTGGCAAAAACATGGAAATGATCTGTCGTTTTTATCCTATTGTTTACTATATTTATTTGTTTGGCCCGTGTCGTTGTGGGTTTTGGTTCTTTTGCTGTTGTAGACTGTAAGGACCTTTGAAATAACTGAAATCATTTGGCGAAGTGATATGGAACTGTAATGCGGTCAAGAGAGCTGCCTGGAACTACGTTCGCCATGCGTTTCCCTGAAAATAATTGCACACCTTCGAACGTTCGTCAGCCAATCAGATTCAAGCATTCAATGGCTCCGTAGTATAAATTAAATTACTTCTTATCAATACTTTTTGTAATATTTGCAATATACTTAGGACAATAAGTACATTTAGAACATTTATCTCAACTTATACTACGGGGCCGTTGAATGCTTGAATCTGATTGGCTGACGAAAGCTAAGCTCTCTAAAGCCCAAAGTATACTCTTTTTGTACATTAGCATTCACTTGAGTTTGGCCTATAGGCAAATTATCATAGAAGAACTGAACATCCAGTCAAGGCACTACAAAAATATTAGTCTTAAACAGTAGAACATTTATTTTATGTAAAGAGTTTGGCTTAGAAAATGTGGATTAAAAATGAAAGACATATTACTTTTTATGACTTTGTAGCATTGTTTATTTTTAACACATGATGTCATTGAGCAACCAGCAACGGTTTGAAGATATAGAGGTGAAAGTCCAGAACCAGGCATAAATGGGATGGGCTGGCAGGAGACGTCAGTGCTGTTTGAAAGTGTTTACTTTCAAAATGCTCGTATGGAAATGAAGGGAGAAAAATGAGTTTCCTCCCTCTGTCCTACTGCTGACCTCGAGTTCACTTTTATAAGCTGAAAGGTAGACGGGAGACGCTGACTCTGAGCAAGTATGTGTTTATTGATTGTCTGTCTTTTGACAGTTTTTAATAAATCTTAATTTGGACCTTAAGAAAGTGCTTTTAAAAACATAGCTGTAAATATTATAATTTAATGAGAAACTCTTCATATCACGGTTCCTCAGGGCAAATGAGGTACCTGTTGAAAATGTTCTTTATAATAAATCAAGGTTATATTAAAGCAAATACACCATTAGCTAATATTATTGTTGTTATATTTTCATTCAGAAGGTGGTCTTCCTCTAGTAGACATATGCTGTAATGACCAGTTTCCTTTCTTGCAGTATTCCTTTCCGTTCTTGCAATATTGTCCTTTTGTTAGGTTCAGTTCTGATCAATGTGATTGTGAGGCTATTCTCTGGCCGGTCAAAGTCTACGTTAATATGCTTTGCATTATTTATTACTTTATCAGATGGAATGCATTAAACTGCTGTTTCTGTTTTAAATCCTGATTAAAAATGTTCATTGTACACCTGTACAATGACAATAAAGACATTCTAATTGTAAATGCACTTCTTTCTTGCTAATAATTTCTAGGGATTACGCCTGTTTCACACATACTCTGTTTGGAGTGCTCTGTATGCAGTCCATGTGTAGTATGTATGTGGTGCAGTAGCAGCACGGGCTCATTGTGCTTTCACATAAGACGCGTTTGCAGTCTGCTAATGATCTGGAGCTGTATACCACAAACGCAAACTTTATCCATTATTTAAATTCCAAATCCACATTTTGTTACTGAAAATGCTTTTCAGCTTTGTGATTCACAGTACACTTTTTAATACAATCTTTCTTAAAAAGTTGACTCTCGTGACTTTTCTTTTGCAATTAAATCTTTATTACAAGCAATCCTGCGGGTCATAAAGAGTTTTGTTTTTCTACCTTTACGAGTGCCATCCATTGTGTCACCTCATTTATCTAAAAGTGCACATTTCCCGTCTTTAAACCTAGCCAAAATGCCAAGTGTTGTTGACTGTGAAATACAGTAGGCTTTAATTAGAAGCATTTACAGTGTGATTACTACATTTTCATGTCAGTCCATGTTAATTTTTACCATGAACAATGGCCCTTTAATTCAGCGTGTGCAGCACATCAAAAACACTCAGTGTGGAAACGATCACTGCACTGCTGCATATGCACCACTCCTGGAACGCATTGCCGGACCGCATCCATGTGCAGTGTGAATGCACTAACTTGTTGACATGGGCACAGAAAAAAATATGCACCGCATATGCACTGCAAGTGGAGCATGTGTAAAACAGGGATTAGGGATGGTGGTGTGACCAAAAAACATTTTTTTTTTGATTGAAAAATATGCTTCAGGGGCTCGTTCTCCATGTAGGCAAGGGAGGCAGTGTCTCCTGAAAAATTTTAGGAGAAAATAATCAATAGTACAAAAATAAAACACAGCAAATATTATGAAATATGAGGTTAAAGTGTGTTTGAAATGTTTTACTAGACCCCCTAATGCGTGATGTGGATATGCTAAAGTTGAGAATAAATGGGAAAAAGTTATGTGAGAGAAGGCAATGCCTCCATCACACTATGATTGGCCTATTATGCTTTTTTAATTCAATAAGTCCTGCTTCCCATGTTTGTTAGCATACTGCATCCACAAAACAATCTATGAATGAATCTAATTGGTATAAATGAACATACTAATTAAAAAATAGAAACTCACCTATGTAGATATCACCACTTTCTGTCATGTCCAGTCAAACTAAATGACTTTAAAAAGTGTCTCACTTATTGATTCTAATTTTGCGTGCACTCAGCTTGGTGGAAGGTACATTTCCGTTTCTGTGACACCTGCGGTATTATCAAGCTTTGATGACTGGATGAGCCTAAAAGAAATTGTCTGTTAAAAACAATAGCTGAACATCAGTTCACAAATAAACTCAAAATCTGAAAATTGCTGCATTCTTGTAGAATCCTACTTTTGACTTATTGGATGATAAGGAATATCAGTGCTGTCATAGGATTATAAGGATAGCCATTTCAGTGTGAAAAATGCCTTGTGATTGTCTATGATGTGAAGATAAATCACTCTCTCTTTCTTTTCTTTTTTTGCCATTTCTACTTTAGAATCACCTCGGTTGTCCACCGCCTCTGTTGGCAGTAATGACCGGGCCTCTACTGCTACACTGTCTGATTGTTCTGACTTCACAGAAGTCCAGAGGCCCGTAAGCGTGGTCTCCAGCATCTCATCCGGGTCTGGTTCCTCTCGGGAAGACGTTCTCCTGTCAGGTATCCCATCTGCTGGTGTGCCTATTGAGGACAACGTGGATCTGGAATTAACGGCTGCTGATCCGGATGAGACTCAGGGCACTAGTCTTACCCAAGCAACCACCCTATTCCTCCAACAAAATAGTAGCAACACTGTTAACAACAGCAACAACAGCTCCTCCGTTTCCAACAGTTTCTCTCCATTTGCTGCCAGCACCATGGCACCCAACCCTGAACTCACCTACCTGGACCGTGTGGTCATGGAGATCATTGAGACGGAGCGGATGTATGTGAGAGATCTGCGGAGTATCGTAGAGGTCAGCATTAGTCTTAATCTTTCTAAACAAATGGTTATATTCAACTGTCAATCAAATAAAATTTGCAAAAATGCTATTAATTACAATATATGCTAGGGATATAACAGTACACAAAAATGATGGTTCGGTACCTTGGTTTTAAAGTTTTGGTCCCTTAAAGTGTAAGTTATCTGACAGGCTGTAATTTTTGTAAACATGCATCCGATCACTCCCATTTTTTTAGTTTCCTAGTTAATCTCCTTTAGTTGAGTATTTCTAAACAGTTTTATCATTGTCACAGCTTGCTCTACTCAAACATTTATTCGGCTCCCATAGAGACATTATTGGTAATGCCTGCTCACCTCTGTCAGTGGACATGCACATTACTGCTGCCTTGATCTGCATTGCAGCTTGTAATCACACAAATAGTTTGATCTGATGAATAGTGCACCTTAGTTCTCACCAATTATTAGTATTTCTAGCTCGTGATTTAATAAAACCAACTGTGATTATAAGGAAGGATTTTCTCACAATGTAGATAAGTATGTAGATGCAAGAGCCTTCTTGTACAGGTGCATCTAAAAAAAATTATTTTTTACTTATTTCAAAAAGTGCAACTTTCATATATTCTAGATTCATTACATGTAAAGTAATGCCTGCTCACCTCCGCTTGCTCTGTCAGTGGACATGCACATTACTGCTGCCTTGATCTGCATTGCAGCTTGTAATCACACAAGTAGTTTGATCTGATGAATCGTGCACCTATATTAAAAATATCTGTATGACATTATATTCTGCAGTTCTTCCCTGTTGTACCGAATATCTATACTTTTCAAATTAGCACATCGAAGTTAGAAATTCAAATATTATGACAAAATAAATTTTGTAGGGTGCCACAAATTTGTTAAAATTTCCAAAGGGTGCCGCGACTAAAGAAAGGTTGGAAACTAGACGAAAATAGTCATGGATAATTCTGACTAAAATAAGACTAAAATGCTCAGACTTTTAGTTGACTAAAACTTGACTAGACTAAAAAGAGTATGAACGTGACTAAAACTAATAAAAACTAAAATGACAGCTTCACACAAAGACTAGACTAAAAATAAAATTAAAACAGGCCGCCAAAAACAACACTAGTAATCACACAAATAGTTTGATCTGATGAATAGTGCACCTTAGTTCTCACCAATTATTAGTATTTCTAGCTCGTGATTTAATAAAACCAACTGTGATTATAAGGAAGGATTTTCTCAAAATGTAGATAAGTATGTAGATGCAAGAGCCTTCTTGTACAGGTGCATCTAAAAAAAATGTTTTTACTTATTTCAAAAAGTGCAACTTTCATATATTCTAGATTCATTACATGTAAAGTAAAACATTTCAAAAGTGTTTTTGTTTTAATTTTGATGATTAGAGCTTACAGCTCATGAAAGTCAAAAATCCAGTATCAAAACTAGACGAAAATAGTCATGGATAATTCTGACTAAAATAAGACTAAAATGCTCAGACTTTTAGTTGACTAAAACTTGACTAGACTAAAAAGAGTATGAACGTGACTAAAACTAATAAAAACTAAAATGACAGCTTCACACAAAGACTAGACTAAAAATAAAATTAAAACAGGCCGCCAAAAACAACACTAGTAATCACACAAATAGTTTGATCTGATGAATAGTGCACCTTAGTTCTCACCAATTATTAGTATTTCTAGCTTGTGATTTAATAAAACCAACTGTGATTATAAGGAAGGATTTTCTCACAATGTAGATAAGTATGTAAATGCAAGAGCCTTCTTGTACAGGTACATCTAAAAAAATTAGAATATCGTGAAAAAGTTTCAAAAAATGAAAAGTTTTTTTTTACTTATTTCAAAAAGTGCAACTTTCATATATTCTAGATTCATTACATGTAAAGTAAAACATTTCAAAAGTGT
>NW_015554129.1:685122-685269 GCF_001515605.1 Sinocyclocheilus anshuiensis
TCCTAAGATCAAAAAGGATTTGCAAAACAGAAAAGTTCAAGTTCTTTAAAGTATGTTCATTTATGCACTCTGCACTCAGTCGGGGCTCCTTTAGCACAAACTCCAGCATCAGTGAGGTGTGGCATGGAAGCGATCAGCCTGTGGCAC
>NW_015554129.1:690241-691610 GCF_001515605.1 Sinocyclocheilus anshuiensis
ATGTATTCTTGAGTCTATAAGGTAACAATAATATAATAAGATAACTTTGTTTGAAATGGGTTTGGCTAAAAGAAAATTTTGGTTTCGTCTGTACTACTAGGTACTTATACTATATTGACTGGGTTAAATAGAATTGCATTTCTAAAAAGAGACTAAAATACAATTTTCATTGACTAAAACTAGACTAAATGTCATCAGTTTTCGTCGACTAAAACTAGACGAAAATAGTCATGGATAATTCTGACTAAAATAAGACTAAAATGCTCAGAATTTTAGTTGACTAAAACTTGACTAGACTAAAAAGAGTATGAACGTGACTAAAACTAATAAAAACTAAAATGACAGCTTCACACAAAGACTAGACTAAAAATAAAATTAAAACAGGCCGCCAAAAACAACACTAGTAATCACACAAATAGTTTGATCTGATGAATAGTGCACCTTAGTTCTCACCAATTATTAGTATTTCTAGCTCGTGATTTAATAAAACCAACTGTGATTATAAGGAAGGATTTTCTCAAAATGTAGATAAGTATGTAGATGCAAGAGCCTTCTTGTACAGGTGCATCTAAAAAAAATGTTTTTACTTATTTCAAAAAGTGCAACTTTCATATATTCTAGATTCATTACATGTAAAGTAATGCCTGCTCACCTCCACCTGCTCTGTCAGTGGACATGCACATTACTGCTGCCTTGATCTGCATTGCAGCTTGTAATCACACAAATAGTTTGATCTGATGAATAGTGCACCTTAGTTCTCACCAATTATTAGTATTTCTAGCTTGTGATTTAATAAAACCAACTGTGATTATAAGGAAGGATTTTCTCACAATGTAGATAAGTATGTAAATGCAAGAGCCTTCTTGTACAGGTACATCTAAAAAAATTAGAATATCGTGAAAAAGTTTCAAAAAATGAAAAGTTTTTTTTTACTTATTTCAAAAAGTGCAACTTTCATATATTCTAGATTCATTACATGTAAAGTAAAACATTTCAAAAGTGTTTTTGTTTTAATTTTGATGAATATAATATAATAATAATATAATTTTGACTTATAGCTCATGAAAGTAAAAGTATCTCAGTATCTCAAAACATTAGAATATTTCCTAAGATCAATCAAAAAAAAGGATTTGCAAAACAGAAAAGTTCAAGTTCTTTAAAGTATGTTCATTTATGCACTCAATACTTGATCGGGGCTCCTTTAGCACAAATGACAGCATCAGTGAGGTGTGGCATGGAAGCGATCAGCCTGTGGCACTGCTGAGACACTATTGAGCCTTCAGCTCGGATCGAATGTTTCTCATCTTTCTCTTGAAAATATCCCATAGATTCCATATGGGCTTCAGGTCAGGCATGTTGGCTGGCCAAT
>NW_015554129.1:691728-698205 GCF_001515605.1 Sinocyclocheilus anshuiensis
AATCAGCATCTCCATAAAGCTTGTCAGCAGATGAAAGCATAAAGTGCTTCAAAATCTCCTGGTAGAGGAGACCAGGCTGCAAGCTGCATTGACTTTGGACTTGATAAAACACAATAGACCAACATCAGCAGACGTCACGGCACCCCAAATCATCACTGACTTCGGAAACTTCACACTGGACTTCAAGCTTGGATTCTGTGCCTCTCAAGTCTTCCTCCGGGCTTCAGACCTTGATTTCCAAAGGAAATGCAAAATTTACTTTTATCTGAAAAGAGGATATTGGACCACTGAGCAACAGTCTAGTTCTTTTTCTCCTTAGCCCAGGTAAGATGCTTCTGACGTTGTTTCTGTTTCAGAAGTGGCTTGGTAGGAAATAAGTTACAAAAAAAATAACTTTATCACGATATTCAAATTTTTTGAGATGCACCTGTAAATGAAATACTGTATACTCTCTTCTGTTGCTCACAAGCTAGTGTTTAACACATGCCGAAAAATTGCTGATGCTGACCCCTGTGCTGTGTAGATACACGTTTTGGGCTGTTTTTTGTGTCTTGATGTTTTTCAGTGTCTCACACCATTAGTGCTGCGTTAAGTTTTAAACTGTAAATGAAAAAAATACATATATGCTTTGAGACCCTGTTCTTAGTTCCATTCAGTTTCAACTATTTTTCAATGCAAGAACACATCATGTGTGAATGGCTCCTTATTAGCAGGTTATGGGTCAGGAGGCTTGATGAAATGCTTTATTTTTTATTTAAATTTTTTTTTTTTTGAATTGACAGCCCACATTTGTGCACACTCTTTTCTTATAAGAGTGTGTTAGGTGAAAGTTCACCCAAAAATGTAATATCATAATTTACTCAGCTTCTTGTCATTCCAAATGCACAAATGAAGTTATTTTTAATATTTTAATGTCATATTTTTGTCTATTCATTAAATTAAGTTCCAAACGTAAGTACGGGAGGAGCCTAAAGGCTGATTTATACTTCTACATCGAACCTACGCCGTAGCTACATTGTATGCTGTGTGTAGCATGTGTAGCCTACGACGTAGCCTGAAATGCACATCTCCAAAAATGTAACAACACATCAGTTCTACGCAGACTGCAAGCACTGTGATTTGTGTGCTAGAACCCCTCCTTCAGGTCAAAAAAACAATCTGTGACAGTGTCACATTTCCTTGCATTTCTGCTTGCAGCATAACTACAGTGAAAATAAAGATATACGAACAACTCAAGCTGCAACTAAATTCGCTGTCTATTTGCCGCCATCACTGCTGATATTTCTCTGGCAGCGACAGCGTACACAACAAGCTGCTTCTTCGGCTTTTGCTTTGATAATGTGGGCTACACCAGCAACATTCCTGTGGACACTACTAGTGGTCTGCATGTGTAATTACATGTCGACACGGACAACTGCACAGAAGTATAAATGAAACCGACGTGTAGCCTACGACGTAGAGGCTGAAGTCAGAGTTAGTTTAGCATTAACTATTAAAACTGGATGGGCAGGCAAACCCATGAAAGGTCCACACAACACAACCAAAACTTTCACGCATCAAAAGAATGAAAAGACAACTTCGAAGCTCAACCATGCTTGCACATGTGAGAACTAACCTCATTGGTTCTCATGTGCGAAGCAAGCACAATCCAGCTTCTGTGTTTACCATATTTTATAAGATTTATTTATGTGTGTTAAACAATGTTTATACATAAATAAAAGCCTAAAATAAATCTGTTCTTTATATAAAGCGATCATGTCTTTTCATAAAGCATGGATTAAACCACTTTATTCATATGGAGTACTTTTACAATGTGATTTTGTACTTTTCAATGCATGAAAGTTTTGGTAGCTTGGACTTTCAATAAATAGACAAAAATAGAAAGAATATCTTCATCTGTGGGTGAGTAAATTATGACAGAATTTTTTATTTTTGTGTAAACCATTTCTTTAAATTACTTTGTGTTAAGCCTTTGGAAATTATTCCATGGAAATCTTGGCATGATGAATTTCTACACTTCATGAAATAAAACTCAGTTGAAAAAGCTGTTTGTGCCCCTAGTGTAGTCAGTCCTAGTAATGGATTCCCAGCAGGGAATGTTGTGGTAGTGAACACTATTCAAAAAGTGAGAAGTCACAGATCAGCTATGATGGATTCCGCCAAAAATACTTTTTTGGAAAGAAGGCACATTTCTGGAGCTTCTTTCAAATTTAAGAAAAGTTCAAGACATTGAATCTTATTGCATGTGAAATTATATCAAGTAGAGTCAGTAGAGTTGATTACAAACATTAATCGGCAAGCTGTGCTTTATCTACTAAATTGTAAACGTAGGTGACGAGTGAATTCTCATTTTGTAAATCTAAACATAATTTTGGGTGACATGGTTTATTTCACAGACCTGATGCTAGATCAAAAACAAGGGTCTTCTCAGTACAGACAGAAACTGTTCTCTAGATCTGTTAATCCAGGTACTAGACAGAAACAACATCAACCATTAAACCATCGCTAGCGTCCACCAGGCTTAGCCACAGAAGCAGATTCTCTTCAAAGTCTCGTCCTCCAAAAGCATGTCAGTAAACCTGAATGCTCAAAATGACTGACAGGAAGACACCTGACACCTGAGGGACAAAACAGGCTACTAAATAAATAAATAAATAAAACCAACCGAACAAAATAAATAAATAACAGAAGAAGGGGGGGCAAATTTAATTTAACAATAGTAATGTTTCAATGGCATATTTTAGCTTTACAATGAAATATGGTTATAAATTAGTTTTATACAAATCAAAGCAGTAAATAGTACAGTCAACAACATGTGGAAACCGCACTATTTGTAAAGCATTGAATGTTAGTTATGTCCAGAGCACCTTAATGCAACTGCATGAGTTTAGTTTACTCTATTCAGTCTAGCAGTTTAGTTTAAAGGGGTCCTATTATGCTTTTTCACTTTTCCAACTTGAGTTAGTCTGTAATGTTGCTGTTTGAGCATAAAAAAGATCTGCAAAGTTACAAAGCTCAAAGTCCACTTCAAAAGGAGATATTTTATTTAACAGAAATCACTTTTCAAAAACTACAACAAACGACTCGTTTGGACTACAACTCATATTTTCCGGGATTTGTGATATCACAAATATCGACGAATGGGACGAAACCTGGTTGAGCTGCACTAGAGAAGAAATCATACATTTCGTATTTAAGAAGGCGGGCCTTCATTTCATACAGGAACTATTCGAGCCGTTCATGCCAGACTGGGGAGAGAGGTGTTGTAATAATGTAAAATATGTGAAAAATAATGTGTTTTTCGAACAACCTAGTATGAGAGCCTGTTCTAGTACACCCCCCCCCAAACAAAATCAAGACTTTGTAAAAGACCATAATAGGACCCCTTTAACTCTATCTAGTCTAGTTTATTCAGTGTTAACCAAAGTGACTGATTTGAATTTCACTAATTAGTTATTTACTTAAAGCCTGCATGAAATGGAAATTCACCTATTTTCTAAATGTTGGTGATCTCATTGGGAATGATTCATCCAAGAATATGTTTTCACCGTAAATTTTAATTAAAAATAGCATAACTTGATCTTCTTGAAACAACTTCTCTCTGGTGACATACACCAGACTTCCCTAATCATTTAGTCTGCTTAAACCACGGCCCCTTTCTTACAATCAACTGCAAGTCTGCATTTAGATCCACCTCTATCCAATCAGCAACTGATGGATAAAACCAAGTCCCTACGCTACACAATACAGAAATAAAGATCTGCTGATACTTCTGTTACATCTCAACTTAAGCTGATTACTACATTAGGAGGTCAGTTCAGTGCACTGCAATCGAGGGTGTGTAGTTAAACCCATCAGATAGGTCATATCACGGCTCATACATCATATTTCATTCTCCTACTACTGTATTCGCTATTGAATACATGTTTTTCATTATATATTGAATGCTTCTGAAGTGTAGGAACTGTGTATTATGACTTCTTAGCAGTGAGACATCCAGTGCCCTGGGATTATCACGTTATGTAACATCAGGTTAGACAATTGGATTGTGCCAATTGAGTCCTCCAAGTAGAACACAATGTCACACAGCTTGAAGTGAGATTACAAACAGTCATAAGGTGTAAAAAAAAATTACATTTCAAAATTACATTTTGCATTTAAAGTTGCATTTAAACAAACCTGAAAAACATGCATCACAATTTCATTATTTATTCAAAAGACTGTGCACTTTATCAGATAATTGTCATTTGTTTGAGAAAATTAATGGATGAATACATAATACATCCCTGAGAACACACAGTCCTGAAGAGTCTGTCTACATTTGGATTCTTGGATTTATTTGCAGTTGGGGCTGCACGATTATGACAAAAATAATAACTGTTGATTATTTCTAATGATATTGTAATAGTAATAAATAATTTAGATTAATTGAATTTACATTAAAATACTTATTTTGTGTGTGTACATCTGTAAATAAAGACTAAATGGTGGAACTAAACTTACCAAATTTTGTGCACAGAAATTGAGCAAAGCATCAAAATTACAATGCACCATAACATTATAATCACTGAAGCTGAAGACTGAAAACTACATAGATACATGCATTGTTACTTGCAGACATATTGCTCCTGTCTGCCGTGCTGCTGAGTGGTTTGTGATTGTAGCTCCGTGTAGCTTCACTTTTGAGTGACATCTTACTGTCACTCTGTTGTTTAAAGTCATTAAATATAACTTAATTCCCACCATATATCCGATATTATCTATCAAACTAATCTGACTAATTTGATCGTTCGCTTTTAATTTTAAAAGGCGAGTGCAGCGCGCATGCAGCGCGTTAGCATTCATTAGCCTGTTAGCTTGTCATTCGCGTTTCCAGTCTTTGCAACCACTGCAACCCACAAGAGACTGTTAAACATATTTTATTAGATTGTAAAAGGTATGAAGAAGAAAGAAAGGGAGTTAGAAACACAAGTTGAAAAACAAAACATGAGAGTGGGAAATCTGCTAGGAAAAACAATGCCTAGGAAAATACATAGTCTCCTAATGAATTAGGAAGTTTAAAGTTAAAGTTTTTACTTTGAAGTTAAAGAATTTAATAGAAATATATAGGTAAATTTTTTCTCTCTCTCTCGTCTCCTTCCTTTCTATCAAGCTACTGCCCACACTCCAGTCCAGTAGGTGGCGGTAACTGCACCTTTAAGTTGGTTTGCCAACCGCCAATTACATTAAAAGAAGAAGAAGATTTGCATTTCCATTCACGTTTCTATTCGCATCTTTTACCGTTTTCTTTTTTCTCTCGCTCCATTTCTTTTCTCTCTCACTCTGTTTTTCACAAATTCATCAAACAACAGTGGTAAGTCAGAATCATTCATCAATCATGGTGAGTAATGTCTTCTTCTCCTGCTATTGTTATTTGCACTGCTTGCCACATGTATAGTTTAGCTCTCTCTGTCGGCGACGAGGGATTCACATGTGATAAATGCAGGGAAATAGTTAGGCTGACAGAGAAGATTTCAGAACTAGAGACACACATCCAAACTTTAATTGCACATGGCACATAGTCTTAGAGTTTGCACTTGACTAACTGGGGCCCAGGTCAGGAAGCAGACAGACTGGCTAAACCGCCCGTCTCCTAGCCGCCTCACGTCACAGAAATCAGTTAATATTCAGCACATAGAGACCCTTTCACATAGATATCACACTATAGAGACTGTGTCTGTTCCCCGAACTAGAAAATACAAAAAAACGTCCAAACCAATTTAAGAGTAACAATTTAATTGATGTTCAACAAATAAAACATTTATATAATAAAGAGAAACAACTTATAAAGCTTGGCTTATTGAATATCAGGTCCCTTTCTACGAAAGCACTTTTTGTAAATGATATGATCACTGATATTAACCTAGATGTGCTCTGTTTGACAGAAACCTGGCTAAAACCTGATGATTACATAATTATGTCTTCCCCCCAAGATTACTGTTATAAACATAAGCCAAAAGGTAAAGGGGGAGGTGTTGCTACAATTTATAACAATATTTTCAGTATTTCTCAGAGGGCGGGTCACATTCTTGTTTCTCCTCTATGCCCATCGTTCTGAAAAGCGACGTTGTACGCTGATTGGCCAGCTATCCAGTGCGTTGTGATTGGCTGAATACCTCAATCGTGTGACGGAATAGTTACGCCCCTTACAATACTGTGATGCTGTGTCCAGGAGCGACAAGACAAAACAATAAAACCCATTATAAACGAGGCATTTGTTGCATCCAGTGGGGACATAATTACGGATTATCATGATTTATACTGTCTTTTTACGCGTTGCGTTGCATCGCGCAGCGTAAACATAAAACCATGTCTGCATTTGTGATCGGAGAAATGACAAACAACAAGAAAATGTACTTAGTACTTACAGGTCAGAAGCGCCAGACTGTCCTTGCAAAGTTGGAACTGCCCCACTTTATAGAAACAGCCTACAGCCTT